>NC_135091.1:4290000-4465000 GCF_051107435.1 Chaetodon auriga | reverse complement strand
CTGCTGTGTGTTCATGTCCATGCATCTGCTGGTTTATTGATAATGTCACTGAATGTTCACAAAGCTGCATGGAGACTCACCTCCCATCTGCAGACAGAAGGTTGGTTTAGTTTAGTTTTTGGTTAAAGTCTGTGCGTGTGTGTGCGTGTGCGTGTGCGTGTGCGTGTGTGTAGATGTGTTTTCTCAGGTATCTGACTCCAACGGCGTGTTGGTGCAGTCCAAGTTTGATGGTTTTCTGAGGGAGGCTCTCAAGGTGCCTACTGTTATACATGAAGGACCGTCCTTTGGCTACACACACACCTTAGCACGCTCATGCTTCCCACAGCAGGTACTCACACACACACACACACACACACACACACACACACACACACACCTCGTCCATCTGTCCTTTATTGTACATATTGATTTCATAGTTAATAGTGAACCTGATCGTACTTTGTCTTCTCTGTAACTGCATCGTGGCGTCTCCAGTTCACCCAGTTTCTCCACATGGGATTATAAGAACTGGCTCTGATGGTTTATTTTTATTTTGGGGCTTTTATCTGGACTTCTTCTGTGTTCCTGAAGAGTTTTTCTTGTTTTCGTTGTTGTAGAAGAGGGTGATGCTCAACATGTTCCTGGACATTGTGGCTGACCCTCCTCAGTGTCTCGTCTGGCTGCCTCTCATGCACCGCCTGGCCAACGTGGAGCATGGTACACACACACACACACACACACACACACACACACACACACACACACACACACACACACACACCACAGACATACACACATAAGTATATAAGACTGAAATTTACCTGAAGTAAACTGCAGTAATATGTGTTTTTATGGGCTGTGGTTTTTCATCTGTTTGGGCTTCAGTTTCCAAATCGAAGTGAATTTTTAACCCACTTTCCAGCAAACTTTAATGTCCAACATGTAAATGATCTTTTATGCTGCTTCATAAGCTGCTTCACGTTTGTTTTCATCAAATTTAAGATAAAACAGTTCGAGACAAAGCCAAAAATAAGTATTAAGGTGTGATCCAAACAAATAAATGTAATGTAATGTGCTGTCAATCGCCCTGATCTCCATGTAACCATCGTTCTGTGTCTCCTCTTTGTCTCCGTCAGTCTATCATCCCGTCTCGTGCTCCTACTGCCGTGGCAACGGGATGACGGGCTTCCGCTATCGCTGCCTGCGTTGCCGCGGTTACCAGCTCTGCCAGAACTGCTTCTGGCGCGGCAACGCCAGCGGCTCTCATAGCAACCAGCATCAGATGAAGGAGCACTCGTCCTGGGTGAGTCACAGCGTGGTTACTCATTCAGCACACCAGGGGGCACTCCGCGTGTGTGTGTGTGTGTGTGTGTGTGTGTGTGTGTGTGTGTGTGTGTGTGTGTGTGTGTGTGTGTGCGCATACCCTTGGACCTCCATCACACAGTGGGGCACTTGCAGAAGCACATGATGTGACATTATGTCTTCAAAGTGCTGTTAGACGGTTAAGACTTGGTTTAGGGGTCAGTTCAGAATTTAACAGATTAAACTTGAGACACTCTGTGTTAAGACAGGTTTTACCATTAAAACCACTTTATAAACACACAGAAAACATATCCAAAAGGTGTAAATGTACTTGATAAATCTGGCCATGGAGGCAGGAGCCGCACACAGGTGTGTTTCTGTCTAAATATTAACTCTTTGCTTACTATCATGTATTGATTTCCAAGAATATGAATGGAAATGCTTCAGTCCTATAGAACGATAAGATACTCCAAAGACGCTGCACTGGCCTGAAGGGGAAAATGTTTTCAATGAAGAAATTATGTATTCATAGATGGAAACATAGTTGTTGAATTATTCATCACTCAGGCTTGGCATAATTTGTCTTATTAATGTTTCAGTTTCAGGGATAAATCTCTTCAGGAGTGCAGCTCCTGCCAGTCTGATAGAATCTTCTTATCACAGGAAACTCAGCCTAATAATCCTCGACAGACTTTACATATCATTTCCAACAGGACTCGGTTTAGGCTCCGTTTCATTCTGCATTATCTGCTCTGCACCCATTCTTACTGTCACACCATGAAAACAAGGAAGGACACTTCCACCTGTCTCTCCTGTCTGTTGGCGCGCTGCTTGCACCTGTGCTACAAAGTAAAATGAGAAACTGAAGCCAGG
This sequence comes from Chaetodon auriga, assembly GCF_051107435.1. NCBI lineage: Eukaryota > Metazoa > Chordata > Actinopteri > Chaetodontiformes > Chaetodontidae > Chaetodon > Chaetodon auriga. The sequence goes on along the minus strand of NC_135091.1, from coordinate 4,462,846 downwards.
ATGTGACGATAAATGTCAAATCTTTAATCTCTTGGCTTTAAATAGTTGATATAAGTGTCGCATTAGGAATGCATCCACAGAAAATACAACGTAGAACAGAGAATAAGGTGTAAGTTCGTAGGTTTGTATTTTCACAGCGATTTATGACCCACGTGTCCTCTGGGATTCAGATCAAACTCAGTCAGATCATTCAATTATCAGATATCAGGTGTCAGATATCAGATGTAGTGCTGTCGTAATGTGGAACATGACATAGAAGAGCATGTTGGCGCGACTCCACGAGCCTTTCAAGTCTCTCTGATCTTACCTGGATCACTCAGACCACCAAAAATCAGCCCCCATTCTTGAATTCAGTGAACGCTGCTGTAGAAAGTTACAAATGCCACACAGTGTCTGAATGTTGGCTATATATACGTGTGTGTGTGTGTGTGTGTGTGTGTGTGTGTGTGCGTGTGCGTGCAGAAGTCGCCGGCGACGAAGCTCGGCCGAGCCCTGAGCAGGACTCTGGGCTGCGTGTCCTCCAGAGAGCCCCCTCATCCAATTTACCCAGAGGAACCAGAGAGGACCATCAACCTCTCCAACATAGTGTAAGACGTCACAACACTGACACACACCTATGATTGACAGCCGAGTCGCGTAGCAACGGTGCGTCCATCGCTTCATCCAAACTCTAATGTCAGCTAATGTAAGACAGCGAGAGGCAGAGGGTCCTGTGATGGGACTGAGATTCACAGTCTTTATGCCGCATTTATGCTACTTCCTGCTTTCCTGAGTGCAGTTATCATGCCATTACCACTCCTGGCTGCAGTGGCCGCTGTTGAGCAGTCTTGCATATGAGTTTTAAATCATGTTTTTTAATTGCAATTTCCTTGAAATCATCACCATCAAGGTTTTCTAACAATTTGATCATATTGGTGCAGCACTGTTCCTCTGAAAGGCGCAGTGATACAGAGCGACTGCCCTTTATGGAAGCACATACAGCGTTAGTGCTGCATGAGACACGAGTTAATGTTCAGACAGGCGACAGCTGAACACCTGATGGGAATGAAACCACTTAACGCTAAAAAAAAGGCCAGTTTTCATTTACCACCGAGTAGCAGACTCTAAAACAACAGTTGGGTCCTTTATCACCTGTGCGCTCACATGTACACACAGAGTTCAGATAGCACCTCAGAGACCTCAAAAGCCCCACCTCTGCCGCCAAGCACTGTGGCAGCCCCGCCCCTGGTGGCGGATCCACACTGTTTGATTTTCCAAGTGCGGCAGACTGGGTCGTTACGGACCTCCGTGCACTGGGTACACACTGTGTTCAGGCCAGCACACGCAGACCGCACTTAGCGCCGATGTGAGTATGCTCGTCATGCTGCCGCGTCAGGTTGATTTCTCTCCCTGACTTTTCTGAATCTTCTTCTTGGTGCTGCGTTCGCTCTGGTTCGCTCCCTGCCTGTCTTCCCCTCTCTCTCTGTTGATCTTTGCCCTGTCTGTGTTTGCTCAGACTAGTACAATCCACTGTTGCATGATTGCACTCAGTGTTTTAGTACGCGAGTGAAAGAATGCGAGTTTTCTGAGGCGCGGCTTTGTCTTTCAATGTTTGAATGTACTAATTCTCACACTGTGTTTACACTGTTGATAATATGACTCTGTGTGTTTGCGTGCAGCCCTTCTCGGCCTATTAGGAACACCAGTGAGGCCATGTTGCTGTCCTCATCAGCTCCAGAGTCCTCCAAGAGGTAAAGACCGACGTAGAGAGTGGAAAAGTGTTTGTCGTCCTATCAGAAGTTTGCGTTTTTCTGGAGCTTTAAGCCGTGTTTTACTCTGGTAATGAATTGCTTGAGTCAGCGTAAATGGCTTTTTAATGGCTTCCTTGATTTCCTTGCGTCTGTTAATTACTACACAAACTTTTCACCGATTCGTTTCACTGATTAGATTTGATGAAAGTGAAAATTCCAGCTAGATTTGCCGAACACTCCTGAGTTTCAGGTTTTAGATTTGCAGCTTTTCTTCGATTTATATGATTGTAAACTGAATATTTTAGGATTTTGGGCTGTTGTTTGTCATTGAACACTGTGATGGTCATTTTTCTGAGCTGGCTCAGAGAGCACAGCATGCAAAGAAAACACAGCGTATGTCCGTTTCGCGTCTTGTCTTACGGTGCAGCGCCTGGAGCTCTCTCGTCTCTACTTTTCACTTTTTTCTGACATTTTGTGGAAGTAATGATTAACCGGAAAAGCTGTTGGAAAGGAAAAAGGGAAGTTAAATTCATCTTCAGCAGAAATGTGTCCATTAAAGATTTAAGTTATCTGGTTTTCTGGATGTCAGTGATACATTTACCTTTTTGTTCAATGGAAAACGGTCTTGACTGCCTGATGGAGTTTAAGTTAGTCCCTCTTCCATCTGATATCACGATAATAATGTTTTACAACTACACTGCATTATATTACTAAATAAAAAACCTGCAGAATGTGAAGTACAACACAAAACAATGTGCTGAGACATGACAGCATAATGAAAACATGTAAGAAATGTCATTTCATTGTTTGAAAATCAATGAAACGCTGTGATATACAGTTTATGAGAACATAGTTTAATCAGCAAAGATATTTTTGTGCCTGTCTGTCTTCCTCTTTTTCAGTTTGGCAACCGCTCAGCGAATGAATGAGGAGCACGCTCTGATCGCCGCATATGTGAATCGCCTCCAGAGCAGCCCATGGTGAGTTAGCGACACAGCGGGGGGGGGGGGGGGGGGGGGGGGGGGGGGTGTTACATAAGGGAATCAGGGAGGGCGGAAAGAGGAGCTGAAGGTGCAGCAGCACCGTTAGACCTTAACTCGGTCGGACTATGTCCAAATCTGATCTTGCAGTTGATCGTCATTATAGTGACGAGCAAAGAGCAGATCTGTGTGTAAGTCGTGTGTATTCAGGATAAACTGCTGTGCTGTGACTGTGTTTCCATCAGGACTAATCAATCAGCCCCCGAGGCAACACGTACACTCATCAGCCAATCATGTGCTACAGTTACAACACAGAAACTCCCCACTGCCATGTCAACACCGTCGATGTGTCCGCAGTCCTTTCAGCCTCGTTTAGTCACCGTTTGTCCACAGCAGAAAGCCTGAGCGTGAAGCTGACACCTCCAGGCTCAGGTGGAGTCATGATCAATGACTGACACCACAGTCTTACCTGATCAGTGCTGCAAAAGCATCTCACCAAACCAGCTCACCCCTCCATATGAATTTACCGTCATTCAGGAGGTAGTTACACTGGAAGAGCAGTGGTTTATAAGGGGCTGGCGTGTTCATGCTGACACATCCATACTGTCTGTGAATATCTGATAAATCACGTGAAGCCGGGACAGGTTTCGAAGGATAGAAGTTTTTGGCCATGGAAGTAATCGATAGTGTCGCTGTCAATAAGTTGCCGTGCTCTCTGTGTGTTAGCAGTGCAGCCAGTCCCAGCCGGCAGGATGAGGAGCACAAACTGATCGCCCGCTACACCTCCAAACTGGCTGAGACCGACGGCACAGCGGTAAGTCAGTAACACCTTGTTTCCTCGCACTCGCAGAAATATTCAATCAGGTGGACGGAGCTCTCTCTCTCTCTCTCTGATCTTAAAGCCACTGCTCGAAAGTCTTTTGTTTTTTCGGTTGTCAGATGATTATTGATCAACTCGCAGTCAGCGCAAATCCAGCGAGCTCGAGTAATTTTGTGTGATTGTCTCTCAGGTGATACCTAATCGGAGCATCAACTTTGACGTGAACAAACAGAAGAGGGAGCTCATCGCACAGCTGGAGTGCAAAAACAGGTACAAACATGTGACTGGTGCATTGATTAGTCATTCATTCCCTTCATCTGACTCCTGCTTGTGTTTGTGAATATAGATGTGCAGACTGAGGTGGCACTGCAGCAGGATTTCAGGTCCCTGCACAGGTTTAGCTCACATTCAGAGAGCAGTGCTCTTATTGTGAAAAAAAAGGAGGAAATATCCCAAAAAATTACGTTGTTTGACGCAGTAATCACAGTAATATACTGTATGTCCCTTCACAATAAAAGTGTCCTGTGTGTATATTTCTGTACTTAATCTGCTGTGTGTGCTTCGTGTCTGCAGCGTGTCCGTGTTTGACTTTCTTTCCCAAGCACAGCTGCTTGTCACATTTACAGTATTTTCCCCAAATCCAACATGTACTCATCTCCAAGAAATCAGCACAATCTTGCAGAAGCACGTGTGTGTTGTTGTCTGTTTGCAGTCTGTTCAGCCATGTAACGCCCCCGCCCCCGGCGTCAGCTGACAAGTGTGTTTTTCGTTTCTCAGAGAGATCTTGGCAGAGATCAAACGCCTGCGTGCGGAGCATGACGCGGCGTGCCAGGCCAGCCCGGAGAAGGGCAGCACCAACCCAACCCTGCTGGCCGAGCTTCGTCTGCTCAGGTAAACAAAGACCTCACCGAGGACCCGGGCGACCTGGTCTCCTGCTGCACACACACATGCGATAGCGATTGTTTGTTTGGTGTTTTAACTGCCACCTCGTGAGTCGTACCTACCGTATTTATGCCCAAAAACAGAGCTGGTCAGCCCCCTACCCTGCGTTTCCTGCATTGTGTGCCACAGTGTCAGATTTGGCGGGAAGTCTGCCGCGTTGCTTTGCAGCACAGAGGGAGAGTGCTTTATGGCAGATGGTGCTGACAGATGGTGGATTCAGTGAAAAGCCAATATCAAAATCACTTTCAACATGTTTATGCTTTTTTCGGTAAAAACAAAAACCCCAAGGAAGGGGAGGGAAGCGTGATCTAAATATTCTACCAGAGAGAGAATTATAGGAACGCTGATGTGAGACGCAGAGCAGCTTTAAATCCACTTTGTGTTCATTTTTATGTGATTACAGCATCTTTAAACTTAACCGTATCATCCACCGTCTTTTTGGACCGGGCCACTCGGGGGTGCCACGTTCAGAAGTTTTCTAAACATGGAGGCTCATGTGACCACAATAGGTATTGACTGGAATATTCAGAACAAGCTGTGCTGAATAAAGCATTTCTGTGAAAGCTCTCGGATTATCTGACTTGGGGCTAAATTATTTAAGTGCACACTTATTCTCATCCTGAAATGACCAGCTCTCCCCTGCACAGACCAGCAGACACTGTCCCTATTCAGCCGTGTAAATTACAGTCATTACCTGTAATTTTTGCTATCTGCAGTGGTCCGCTGGTGAAACCTGTTGCAGCTCGCAGTCGTTCCCATCGCTTCGCTTCACACCACGTGACGTGAATCTGAATTTTCCAGCCTCTACAGTGTGTGTCTGTGCAGCGCCTCAGTCAATCATCTTTAAGGGGTTTTTGTCCGCACAGGTTCAGGACCAGACGTCATGATTGAAGAAATAACAAATACATTAAACAATACAGATAAAAGGGTTATTTGGAGCTTTCTGTCACTTCCACTGTTGAAACTTTACTTTGGGATCATAATGGCTCAAATCTGGACTTGCTGTATGACTCAGACGCTCGTTTCACTTGTTTATTCACTGGTTTATCCTACCGTGTGAAGGGGAGCCAAGCAGCAAGGAGGACTGCTTTAATGTCCCATCCAGACCACACACTGTTTGGGAGAGAGTAAACATACTGTAAACACCTCTATATGTTTGTTACTGTGATGATGCGAGTTACATATGCTGCCGCTCAAATCTTGGCCTCTCCCGCTGCCGGCTCACTGTAAATAGTAAGAATTTATCATTCGAATTTGTTCTTCTCAAAGACTTTGAAATCCTTGGTGGTCTACGTGATCAACATCCCTGCTGCTTCTGCCAGTCTCGATTGTGTTTTCAGGGTTTGAAAGTTTGGTTTAAAGGATTTGCGGTCTGCCTCAGATGCTCACGGCGCTCTCACGTTCCCGTCAGCGAGCCCTTTCACGTCTCATCTGCACTCGGTCTCCTCGTGCAGCCCTGAGACAAAAGAGTCACCCAGGAAAATGTCAGTCACTTCTGACCTTGTTTTCCTTCGCCTTTGATCTCCAACCGTCCGTGTTTCTGTCTGATTGCTCGATGATTCGCGTTTTCTCTGGCAGTGCTCTCACCCGGCTTCTGCCGTGTGGGAGCAGGAATCTCCTGGGACTCGTTCAAAGATGATCTTATGCTCAAAAGGCCACTCGAGCGCCATCAGTGTCTTATTCCACTAACCAGGGAACGTGATAACTGTCTCCATGAGTGTAAGAGAGAGAGAGCTAATTCATGCTTATCGTAAGTAAAACAGGAGCAATAATTCAGTTAATCCTGACATTTTAATTAAAGGTGAAGTCAGCACATCTGTGACACATGTTGAATACCTCGACACGGACCTCTCTTTCAGAAACAAGTTAGCAGGGTCATCAGCAGTGTTGAGTTCAATCTGAGTCATTTTAAGAGCATCAGGCTTGAGCTGTCTCCATCTGCTGCAAAGCCTTTTGTGCGCGCCACGATTTGTCTCCATCTGTCTCACTGCATAACAACCTGGTCACAGGCAAGTGTGACTACACTGAAGCCCGTGTTCTCGCTCGGTAAACAGATCCTAGAAATGCTCGATAAAAAGCCGAGGGATCATCATCACTGTAAGGATAGAATTTCTTATTTCACTCTGAAACTCGCCTCAAGTTTAAAATGAGTCAGAATCCTGCACCCCCTCCTCGTGGAGGATGCCTGGCCTGCCCAGCAGTGGCGGTGCTGAAGGACTGGAGCATCTATGGTTCAGAAAGACGGACTCTGGTCAGTCTGCTGTCTCAGTTAAAGCAGCGAGGAAGTGGAACTGAAGTCTGTGCTAAACTGTCAGCACCAGTGATTTTACTTGTATTTATTGTATCATCGTGTTTTTGTCGTGTACCTGCTGTTTTGTGATGTTTTTTTTTCCGTCTACCTGCCCAGGGACGACAGGTACAAACAGCCCGCTGGCTCACTCTGGTGCTTTTAATGGCACTTTTAGCCGCTCCTGCAAAAATTAGCAATAAATTAAAATAAATAAATAGAGAGGAGTTTTAGCACGTTCCCAGCTGTGCTTCTTCCACTCATAAACCCCATCACGCAGACTGTGTGTGTGTTAGCATCCACCTGAGGTAACTTTACATTTATGCCCTGCACAGGAAAACCGATTTCCAGATTATTGATCTGGCTAATGGAGATCGATGCTGTTGATGTGCAAACGAGTGCACGCTGAATCAAATGTGGAGATGCATGGCACGAGAAGTGTGAACCATCTCAGAGTTTTCAGCTTCCTGTGCTGCTGCTCACCTTTGTGACCTCAGATTCGTTCAGTCTAGCTGCGTGTCTCGTCGAGTCCTCGGCCTCTTTCCTGGCTGCCTCCTGACGCTCTGTGGTGTGACAGTAATGGAGGGTTGGTGTGTGTTGCAGACAAAGGAAAGATGAGCTGGAGCAGAGGATGTCGTCTCTGCAGGAGAGCAGGAGGGAGCTGATGGTGCAGCTGGAGGGACTGATGAAGCTGCTCAAGGTTACAGCGCACACACACACGCACACACACACACAGACTGCCTATTGTTTTTCAGCATGGTGTTTTGTCACACACTAGAGGGCAAAGTTTCCCTTTTGTCTTCACGCCTCCCTGTGTCTGTCCTTGCCGTAACAAGCCTCCCTTTCCTCTCCACTGTCTCCTCCTCAATAATTCCACTGTTCCTAGTTCGCAGTCTGAATCTGACCTCTTCTTTTCTGACCTTTTCCTCTCCGTTTCTTTCCGACTGCCCGTGTTGTGGCCCTGTAGGATGAGGAACAGCGACAGGCAGTAAGTTTACCCCCCTTGTGTTGGACTCGCGGTGGTGTGAATGTGAGATTCAGCCTTAATGCCGTGCTGAATAAATGTCGAAATCGGTCAGCTTCACATGCAATGAGGAAGCTGCTTCATTTTCCATCTGGGACCTAAATAATGCCTTGACTTTTTCCAGTAAGCAGAACTTTTACTGCTACCTTTTACTACGCGGAGATGATGTCAGCTGCAGCAAAAATGACAAGTTATTTCTTTTCTGAGTGTCTTAAAGGAAGACAGCGATGTGTAATAACCCTTATAAATCCCTCTCAGGCGCAGGCGGCTGGCTCTTCTCACGCCTCTCCGTCTCGACCCAGCCCGTCGACCGTCCGCTCTGCAGGTGCTGTGTCTCCCCACGCCCACATGTACCCTCCTCAGGACTCGCTCGCTGGCGTGGGTGGTGACGTACAAGAAGCATTCACCCAAGGTAAGTCTGGAAAAGCATCCACAAACTGGTTTTGTCTTGGTCTTGCACACAACATACAGCTCTGATGGATTTGGTTTAGCTTTCGCTCTGAGAGTGTGAGTGCTGAGTTTGCAGGGATTGTCCCATCATTTGTCCTTTTTTCACCTCTTTGAGACACCAGAGAGATGTTTATGGTAGGATTTAGTCCAGACCCAACAAGGTTTACATGTTTCTCAGTTTCCCTGTAAAGTATGAGACATCACATGAGTTCAGAGTTCTCATTAAAGTGTCACCTGAAAGTAATCAAGCTATACACCTTCAGGTTTGCAGGTAGAACGTCCAACTCTAACCCTTAAACAAATATTGGTGTTTTAATGCTCATCTGTCTTGTTGTGTCTTAACTCCAGCTGTGTGCCACATGTATTTATTGAATCTGTGGCAGCTACAACCACAATTGCACAGTAGCTTCCAGTGAGTGTTTCAGATTAGTCTCACCCGATTAGCAGTTCATGGTGCACTGTCAAACCTTCAGCCCGCAAGAAGTAGCCTGTTTGTCAAGCAATTGCTGCGTCGCAGTAAAATACTCTGTATAACTTGAACACACTCTCCACATTATCGGACATTTGGTGTCAAGTCAAATGTTATTCATACAGCCCAAAATCACATATCACATGGATGATCTTTGTTTTTGTCACATCTGTCCATCTCAGGCCCGAGAAGGAACCTGAGGAATGACCTTCTGGTAGCAGCCGACTCCATCACCAACACTGTGTCCTCACTGGTCAAAGAGCTCCACTCTGGTGAACACACACACACACACACACACACACACACACACACACACACACACACACACATTGTTGCCGCTGCAGATTTGACATCTTTGTCGCTTCCAAATGATCCACTTTTCACAAATTGAGACAAATTTTATGTTTGCTTTTCTGTCGGTTTTGGGTGTAAAATTGGTCACTAAATACACAAAGGTTCATTTTTTGAACCTTTATGAAATTCAATACTAAATCTTTTTACCCTCTTTTCTGACCAGATGATGTTCGGGAGGAAGAGGAGAGATTGCTGAACGGAAAGGACAGAGGTAAGTTCATCCTCTCTTCACTCCCTCCACTCGCTTCCGAAGCTTCACACCAGCACCGTCGTTAACATGCTTAGCATTTCCACTGAGACTGACAGGAGACAGACAGGAGACTGACATGAGACTGACCTGAGACAGACCTGAGACTGACCTGAGACAGACCTGAGACAGACCTGAGACTGACCTGAGAGAGACATGAGACAGACATGAGACAGACATGAGACTGACATGAGACGGACATGAGACGGACATGAGACGGACATGAGACAGACATGAGACTGACATGAGACAGACATGAGACAGACATGAGACTGACAGGAGACAGACATGAGACAGACATGAGACTGACCTGAGACAGACATGAGACTGACCTGAGACAGACATGAGACTGACCTGAGACAGACATGGTGGCTTCAGATTGATGTCAGTGTGTCTGATCTCACACACTGTAGAGCCCGCAGAGCCAGATGCTCGTAGTCGGTCTTAAATCGTGTAAATCAACTGAGCAAAGTAAAACACGCAGTCTGACGCTTACCTCATTTTTATCCTGAGGCAAATTAAGATGTTTAATCTCAGCTGCTCTTACTTTAATTAATCTGCTTTAATTTGTAAGTTTTTCTGAAGGTTTTCACATAAAAGGCGGTGGGAACTGGTGACCTTCTCCTAACTGAAGTCATCTAAAACTCTCTTTTTCACGGCCATGTGCAGCTGTTCTTCATGGATAATGAAAGCACTGAGATTTGATCTCATGAGAGAATCTTTTCAGTCAATAAGTCCGTCCACACGTCAGCTGAGTCGATCGCGTTGCTCGGCTCTTTAGGACATGAACAAACGCCTTATTTGAATCATAAAACCGGCATTGTTAACGGACGGTGGTAAAACTATTAAGAGGAAGTGATGGGAGACGTTTTTAGATCCTTTACTTCACCACAAGTAATAAGCCCAAATAATCGTGTTTGATGGAACAGCAGACACTCTCCACTCAAATACAAGCAAACAAACACACAGTGTAACAAACGCCATGCTGCCATCTCTGTAAACAGTGCTGCAAATAAAAGCCCTGCATTCAAAATTCTACTTGAGCAAAAGTATTACCATCAAAATGTCCTCCAATTATCCACAATTACCCCCCCAACCCCCAAGATTCTGAAAGACAGTATTCTGTGTGCACACGGTATTACCTTATAAAACAAGTTCAAAAGGGAGCTCTCCGGTTGGTTTTACTGCAGGACAAGTTACAGCTTCATCATTTTTGCTGGTGACCTCATGTGAACTCCAGCCTGGGCAGGTTTGATCAGCCTCAAGACACACGTGTGGGTGTGCGTCCATCAGAGCGCCTCACACTTTATCACATGGTTTGTTTTCTGTGTTAAATCAAAGGAACAAAGTAAACAGTAACAGAGTGCAGATTTTACACACATCCGACAGAAAATATTAAAAGTAGTAAAATGCAGTAAACACTAGCGATACAGCACCGGCTGCAGAGAACTGCTCTGGATAACATGATGAGCTGCTTGCTAAGACTTTAATGCACGAGTCCGTGTGTGTGTGTGCGTGTGTGTGCGTGTGTGTGTGCGTGCGCGTGCCACCACGTGCACGGCCCCTATACGACTCCACTTGTTCCCCAGGTGCTCTCGTCCGAGCTGCAGCGAGCTTCGTTAACTCGCGTCTCATTAGCCGCGCTTTATGGAGCCCCTCCTCTTTACAAGAGGACCGCCTGCAGAGACCAAGTGGTGAAACTACTTCCTGGTCTGCTCGCCGGGCTCAGACTAAACCCTTATTAGAATACTAACCCGCAGCACTAACCCAGCGACCCCCGAGCAGCCAGCCAGACAGGAGGCCAGGGTTCAGCCCCCACGCTCAGCAGTTAAGTCTTAAAGTTTGAAGATAAAATACAGCCTACTGTCCACAATAGAGTTTTTTTCTCTGGAGTTGGTTAATTTGTGCACCACCTGCCAAGAACAGTCATGTTTTATGTCTCTATGCTAAGAACTGGTCTGGTTCTTGTTACAGTGTGTTTTAGCTTCAGACTGCTCTGTCCTCTGCTAACTGCTAACGCACGTCGTTTCTCTCTTCAGCAGGTTAAGATGATCGCAGGACAAACAGAAACAGTAAGTGATCCAATGTTATCGTCCTTTTTTCATTCCACGATAAAAACGCTCAGTCTGCTCAACAAAAAACAACTTTATTTAATTAGTTTCAGTTCGTTATGACACATTTTTAGCACCCTGTACAACGGTGGAACTGCTGATCGTCATTATTTGATCATAAATCCGTCCGCAGATGTGTTTGTGAGAAAGAAAAAAAATGCTGCGTTCATGTTTTACGAGACAAACCGTGTGAATGATTTGATGACTCAAAGCAACAACTTGTTTATGCGTTTGAACTCGTTTGCACAGGCCTCCAACCGGCCTGGTTTTTGGTTCCTCCTGATCAGCTTTGTGATGTTTCATTTCACCTCATGTACAAACTAAGTGCTGTCGCTTCAACCAGGGACAGAAAAATCCAAGAAGTCATTTCTTGAAATGAGAAATTATTAAATTGTTAGAAGACAAACATGTTTGTGTCATAATGGTCAAAAAACTTCACAAGAGACTTGATTTCAAAGTAGTATTTCTCGTCTTATCTCACCATAAAGACTGGAAACGAGGAAACAGGGAGTCTGGCTCTTCATAAATATGCCTACCAGCACCTCTGGAGCCCACTAATTAATAACTTATTATATCTCATCAGTGCAATTTGTACAAAAACCAAATCCTAAACAGGCCATGTTGTGGTTTTCCAGGAGGCTACGTGCCAGACTGCCTCTTTGCTGGAGGCAGTAACTTCATTTAGCCTAGTTGTCATCATGATTGGGATTAAACAAACAAGATGCACAGTGTTAGTGAATGAGGTTTGGAGGTGCTGGGAGGCAGATTTTTAACCTCCGGGCAGAGCCAGGCTAGCACTTTCCCTCTGTTTCCAGTCTTTATGCTAAGCTAAGCTAGTTTCATATTCGTCTTAACGAACGCTTGAAAATTTTTTTAAAGTTTTAATCAGCTGTCTGACGGCTCTGTCGCTCTCTCCTCAGGCAGAATGATGCTTCGTCACGGCCAAAGAAGACTGACCCTGCTGGGATTGAAACGTTTCTTCTTCTATCCATCGTTAGCCAGTGGGGAATAGAGCTCCACTGCCAATCAACCAATCACGATGCTGGACACCAAATGACCGCTGGGTCCCTACTGATGTATAGCTGTGATTCTGTGTGCGTCTTGTCACTGTGGTTTTACTTTTGGTTTGATCGTGCGTAGCTAAATGAGCAATCTGAAACCTACTGATTTGTACTGTAGCGTGCGTGTACGCGTGTGTGTGCGCTCTGCTTTGTCGAGAGGGTCGAGTAAGTGCGAGGGACGCCGTGAAGAGACAGAAAGGTGCCGGCGGTAAATCCGCAAAGGGTGGAAGTGCAGGATGGAGACACAGGATGTAACCACATCAGAGAGAGGAAGCGGAGGAGAAACAAGAGAGGGTTAAAGAGACGAGAAGAGAGTTGTGACGCTCTAAGTTTCGGCACTGTGTGCTTAGTATTTATTGCTTTGATTTGATTTCTGCCATTTATTCATTCAGCTCGAGTGTTCTTGTGTACGTGAGTGTGGTCAGACCCTGCTGAGACGATAAGCTTTAATGGGACGTTTCCTGCTGCTTCAAGCCCAGCCCGGACCCCCAGTCCCCCCCCCCCCCTTCTGGCTGTGGTGATGCAGTCTGGAGAATTGAAGTCCCGGTCCTGATCCAGGTGTCTGAAACCTGGAGGAGATTAGTGCCGTCGGTGCTGGTATGACAGCAGCTCAGGCTGTCCGGCCTCTCTGTGTATCACGGTACTGCAGTGGGACTCCAGTCAAAGAGGAGATATCTGATTACTGTGTGTGTGTGTGTGTGTGTGTGTGTGTGAGAGAGAGAGAGAGAGAGAGAGGGAGAATGTAAGACCGTTTGCTTCAACAAGGTCAGTGTAGCAGCAGAGAAGCGAAGTGGGTGGAGAACAAATATGAGGAGTCACAACATGATTGAAGAAGTAAGGAAGCAAAATTATGTTCCACAAAATTGATTATTTTCTCTTAATTCTGTTTTCTTGCAAATGTTTTGATAGTTTTATCTGTTCAGGCCTTAAAAAAAAAATCAGCTTTTAGTGTGATCTGCTGGCGCTTTTATCCAAAACGACTCGGAATAAGTGCATTCAACCATGACGATATGACACAAAAACTGCTCCTAGATACTACAATACCCATGATCCTCTGTGGCTGTTGCTTTGGAGAAAAAGGCAGCCAGAGGCTCTTTACAGTCAGCAACGAAACACAGAACCGCTGCTGCTGAAATAATCCAAAACTGACTTTTTAAAACAGATTCTTAACGCTCAGTGTTCGGAGGGCTCCTCCTGCAGTGCTCCATGGGAGTTGTAGTCGACTTTAAGTTTTTACAAACACAGTCTTGTACCTGTTGAGCTTCCTGTTCAGTGCAAGGGATTGTGGGAGTTGAAGTTAAAAACACCTTCAGCCTGATATCTGGATGCAAATCAAACGTGACCCAGAGTGAGTGTGTGTCAGCTCACGTCGCTTTATTTATTTCGTGGAACAGATTTGAGGTCACTTCGAGGCTTTTTTTAGCTTTTCAGGGCACTCGCTCGTGCCCGCAGGAAGCTGCCCCGAACTGCTTTGTTCATTTTTGGATCAGTTTGCTTCGTCGTTCAGACTCCACCAGCCCTCCACGTTGTCTGAGCGACCGCCAGCGACCGAGATGGTCACGTCTTCAGTGCGCTGAATGATCGGCTGCCTGTATGAGTGATTTAAGGGATGAATGAGCTCATGTTCGAGTGCGCGTGTGTGAAAGAGAGAGTCAGAGAAGCAAAGACTGACAGGACAGACCTGTCCTGACACGAAACTGTAAACACCGTCAGCTCTGAGCCCGCTGGAGCCCACGGTGAAAAGTGTTGATCTGTGTTTCACCTGCAATAAATAATATTTAACGTCAGACTCTGTGAGTGTCGTCTCTCTGTGGCTCTCAGGTGATCCTCAGGAAAGGTGCACTTCAAAGCTTTTCAGGACTTTCCACTGCTGTGCCGCAGCTCTCCACGACATCAACGTGTTACTCTGTGCTGGTTTGTCCATGTTCATGGTCTGCTTTGCAAAGCAACATGTATGATAATAAATCACTGCTGTACTCCTGCACAGGACCCTTTGGTTAAACCCTGGAGTCCTCTCATCTGGAATACAGCTTTTCCAAATCCCATGATATCGCGTCGGCTCCAAAACTCTGCAGAGAAATAAATCAGACGCAAAAGAAATTTAAAAAATAAAAGCACGACTGACTGTTGACGACTGTTTGAGTTCAGTGATCTACATGATGAAGTTCAGGGTTCACAGTGAATCGGCTTCACGAAACGTCATTTTCTGTAGGTCACGTGATCAACCAGCCTTCAAAATACAACCGTTTAAGGAGCGTTGGCACAGAAAATCCAGTTAAATAGAAGCAACAACACTACAGTGTAAAAATACTCCAAAAAGTATTTAAGTGTTAAATATATCAGAGTATCAGTCCAGAGTAATGGGCCTGTTGTCTGACACTGATACATTATTAGATCATTAATGCTAAAGGTTTGTTTGAATAACATTTTGGAGCTGAGTGAAAAGTTGTTTACAATGTTTATCTCTGAAATGTTGCAGATTAAAAGTGTAAAGTTGCATCAAACGAACCTCATTTACCTCAATTAGCTCTTAAGAAATAAGAGCTGTTGCTCAATTCAGTACAGTTAGTGGTTTTGCTGCTACAGTCACAGTATAATCACTGTGAAGGAAGTACTGCATTCAAAATCTTAAAGTAGATGAGTACTTGCAAAGTGTACTACGCAGATAGTACTGGAATGTCGCTGATGCATTCATGTGTAAAGTGGTTTATTGTCAGGTTGGAGCTAATTTTAACAAGTTCATAACCTGTTTTTAATCTTTAATGCATCACATTT
The DNA here is from genome assembly GCF_051107435.1 of Chaetodon auriga. Lineage (NCBI taxonomy): Eukaryota > Metazoa > Chordata > Actinopteri > Chaetodontiformes > Chaetodontidae > Chaetodon > Chaetodon auriga. The sequence goes on along the minus strand of NC_135091.1, from coordinate 4,447,596 downwards.
TAATACTGAAGTCTTGGTCTGAAATATATGAAGTAAACTTAGCTGTGAAATACATACAGTGGTGTAAATAATACTTCGTTTCCCCCTGAAATGTGGTAGAAACACTTCAGTAAAGAGCCTCAGAGGTGGCTCTGAGTACACAGCCTGAGTAAATGTACTTGAAGGTGGTACAGGCTGGAGCCTGACACACAAATCTCAGATTTCCATCCGAGCTGATCGCAGTAATCTGCGGACGGGACACCTACTATTTTTTACACCTTCCTGTGAGCGAGTGTTTTTGGTCGTAACCCAGTTTCTATAAATAAACCCCCCCAGCATGGACTCCAAAAATACACCCGATTTCTCTCCTGCCTGTTTTTAACATTTCTCCCTGATTTAGTGTCCTCATTAGTATGGATGACCAGTTCTCACTTTTCCCATGAGCTTCCCTCAGAGGTCACCACTCTGTGTGTGTGTGTGTGTGTGTGTGTGTGTGTGTGTGTGTGTGTGTGTGTGTGTGTGTGTGTGTGTGTGTGTGTGTGTCGTATATGTGCGTTTGTGAGTGTGTGTGCGAGGCCGGGGTGTAAATTATACACTGAATAAAGCTCATTGAGGTTGTCTGTTGTGGGTGACCTCACCGCCTGCTATAAATAACCCCCCCCCCCGCCCACCCAGCACCCCCTCTGCTCCCTCACACCGGCGCAGTTATGACCCTGTTTAGTGGATCTGAGCGCTTTCGTCCCCTCGGAGGTCAAACTGAGTTTAACCTCCTCTTCTGGAGCAACAGCTGGCAGAAGTCAGCCGCTCATCGCGCGATAAAGGTCAATTTCATCTGCGGTTAACTCTGTTCATTCAGTCGTTGACAGAGAATTAATCGCCAGTGATTCTGATTGTTAACTACACGTCATCCAAGTCATCCAGTGAGGAAAATTCTGCTGGTTGTTAAAAAGGAGGATTTGCTGGTTTTCGCTGTTTCAGACAAAATAAGCCTTTTAAAGCCATCAAGTTTGGTGTTTTTTTTACTGTTTTATGGACTAAAAAGCTTTGCACTGAGTCCAAACTTTACATTGTGAGTTCATGGAGAACACCACTCATCCATCTGCTCGTACTGTTCAGAGTGCTGCGACGCCTCGCTCTGCTCGTACTACATTTTCCGCTTTCCCTCTCTTTCGTAGAACGCCATGTCCGCCGCAGAGCAGGTTTCGACGTGCTGCGGCAGGCTTCAGCTTCACCTGCTGAGGGACCCGAGGAGAAAGGGGGTAGATTAGAAGAGAGCCGCCCGCCAAACGAGAGGAGGGTAAATCCTCTCCATTCACGCGTGGGTTGGAGGAAGGTGGAGACAGGTAACCAAGAGAAAACACGACCGAAAAAAACACCTTTGTGCATCGACAGCAGCTGTTTGGAAAACTGTCTGTAACCCAAGAAAAACTCATTTTACATCATGTTTTAATCATGAGATGATTTAAACGATCCACAAATGATGTTCCTTTTCTCAAACCAGAGCTTTTTGCTTTGTTAAAACTAGAATCTTTTACCTTTCCAGGCCTCTAAAAATCCACTCAAATGAGAAAAAAAGCTCTTGAAGCTCAGACAAGGGGAGCAGATATGGGTTCAATTTAAAGGCTCACCTGACTCTGACCTGTGAAAGAAAAGCAGAAGATCCGACGGTTCAGGCTGCGACACACTGACCGTGTTGGCTGATGATGAGCTCGGCCGGATGTTAACCAGGGTCAGAGCGAGCAGCCGGGCTCTCTGCATGTGTTTCTGCACATTTATGAATAAAACACACCTTCACATTTTCAAAGCTTGGGGGCAGAGTTAACCCTCATGTTCAGCGTTTGCCCTGCAGCAAAAGGGAGCAATCTTTGTGCGTTCTGTGTGTTTTAGTTAGTTTACAGCGACTCAATTAAGCTTATTTCATGACACGTGAGTGCGAGATGATTGTCTCTGCAACATGAGGTAATGTTTGTGTGATTCGAGTACATACTGGGGATACTTTTAGTGGTACGTGCAGTTCCAACAAGTCAATGAGTACACAGCGGTCGTGTAACTCACTCAGCTCCAGACTGAGTCAGCGCACAGAGGAGAAATCTTCCATCTCTGAGGGGAATATCAGTGAAAGCGAAACGCGAAATACGTCCTTTAAAGTGTTAAATCCCACATTTGTGTCTGTCAGTCACACACTCGCCGGTCGGGCTCGTGGAAGCAGCCAGAAATGATTTTTGAGCTCTTCATCATCTGTGACACCAGCAGTTCTTGGCTGCGTGACAGACGATTGGCTCTCAGGTTTGTCTCTGCAGAAAAAGACGACGGGAGACACTTTGACTGGTTTCCTGTGTTCGGTCTGCGGCCGAGGGACACGTTACATGAGCTGTCGCAAGTCCTCCACGTCGACCAGGGCTTCCTCAACTGTGAGCGATGCACTTAAAACACACTTAAACTTGTTAGCTTAGCAACAATAAGGCTACAGACAACCCATAATGCAACACTCTCTGCAACCCCAAATGTCCTATCACACCATCTAATATTCAGGCAAGATAAAACTATGAATCTCACACCATAGAAATTAAATAGTGATAGACAACAAAGAACAAAGGAGAAACGTAGAAAAGACCAAAAGACAATAAAAAGGCATAAAGAGTAAAAATACACGATCTAAATGTACATTAACTATAACAGAGTATAAGAATACTGTTGGTGTATTGAATTGCACGAGTCAGATGTGGATAATAAATAGTGTTTTGTACAATTACACAGTAAAAAGTAGATATAACACAGTAAAAATATATGTAATATTGCACAATATATTTACACATATGCTAAGGAAATGAGGTTTATGATGTTTTTCCGTTTTTTTTTCCATTCATGCTCACAATCAACCAATCAATCAAACGGTTACTCAAGACACAAAGTGATGCTACGCTCTTAAAGTAAATGCAGCGTCACGTTTCACGGTACAGGCTGAACGTGCCCATGAAAACCGTCTTCCCTGACTCAGCAGTTTCTCATGATAACGTCTCTGAAGCTGCTCTGAGGAGTTTCTCATGTTTCCGTTCAGTCGTCGCGCGCCTGTCACGCTGCTCAACCGGAACTCGTCCTAAAGTTGGGTTCAACCGAGGTTTACTTCTCGGAAGACGCTGTGAGTTTATTCAAGTCTGCACACTTCTACACCTGTCCTCATCTGCCCGCGTGCGTGCACGTGCGCGCGAGGGTGAACGTGCGTGTGCGTCTGTGCTGTCGGTGGTTGTAGACTTTAGGACCCGGCGGAAACCTTGTCTCCGGTGCGGCAGCCTCTGCGGCTCGTGAGAGAGCGAGCAGGCCGGTTAGAGAGAGAGAGAGAGAGAGGGGGAGAGAGAGAGAGAGAGGCAGGCGGGGGAGCGCGAGCCAGCAGCGGAGAGAGAAGACCCGGTAGAGCGCGAGGAGGGAGAGAGAGAGAGAGTGAGAGAGAGAGAGAGACCGAGAGTGAACGAGAGGAGAGAGAGCGACGACCATCAGGGTCCGTGTGCCTGAGGGACGGACGACACGGTAAATATAAACATTACATTTTGGCTCGTGGACGCACGCCGGCAGCCGTTAAGTTAAGCTACAGTCATCTCCTAAAGTCATGGCTCGCGCGCTCCGGAGTCCAACCGTTGGTTCCGTTTTAGCGGATGATGTGCGCGTGAAGACGGAGCGGTTCGCACACGGGGCGAGTGAACTTGGTGAGTTCTTTTGTGCGGCGGGAGGAAAATCACGGCAACCGGACGACCGTTATGTGACGGCCGTGTGTTAAACGTCGTCCGGTGCGGCGCACGGCCCATCGCTCCGCTCCCCGGACACCAGCAGGTAACGTTAAACCGGAGCGCACCGTCCTCTTCGCGCACCAGATGCAGACAGACACATCAGCGCGCGGAACCGTCGCCTCCGCGGAGAGCGAGCCGGCGGGCGCGCGCCTGCCGAGGTTACTGAGTGCATTCGGTCTGAAACGCGCCCCCGTGTGTGTTTTTTACCTGACCCAGTAAAGCTTATCGTCGCTACACACTCAGACACGTGTCTCTCACCGGCTGCCCGCCCCGCACACACCCCCGCCGGGATTATACGCCATTTAAGAGAGGCCGTCCGGTAAAGGCCGCGTGAGGTCGCTCCCAATATTAATTGTCATAAAGCTGGGTTCTGCCAAGCTAGCAAGCAATAAGACACTTCCGGCTTAGGCAGTAAAAATAAAAGCACTATTGGCGAACGTTTCGCTGAGGTAATATCAAAAATGTTTTAAGCAGTTTGATCACATGTTCATTGTAAAAGTGACGTTTCACGAGTTGTAAATCTATACCTTCAATGAAAATTCTATTAGTGAAAGATTTAATTTGTATTTGAGCCTGAAACATGAGCCTGATTCATCATCATTAGTTTTATCATTATTTTCTTAATAAAATAATATATTGATTTATAAAATGTCAGAAAATAATGAACCACAGGTGTCAAAATTTTCCATGTTCCAACGTGACATCTTAACATGTCTTCTTTCATCTGACTGTAAGTCTTAAACCCCAAGGAGTCCAATTTGTTCTTGTGGAAGACTTAAAAATAAAATGGCTTAATCAATTGATCATTACCAAATATTTGTTTATTGATTTCCTGTCAATCAAATAATCTATAACCTACATTTAGGATACTGAGGTCATGCCCTCTGTGTTTTTTCTGGGAGTCTGTGGGTTTTCACAACTTTCTGGAGTTAACGTCATACAGTTAACACAACAAACACACGGTGGGTATTTTTAGACTTAAATTACACCATTTAAAGACCAACAATGAATCAATAAAGGATCCAGTATTTCCCCATTAGGATCTCATTCTGGCCAGCGTGGAGAAGGTTTTGAAACAGACAGTCAAAAAATATATCTGAATAAGCACAAACACGACAAATGTGTGCAATAGAAACACTTAATTGTTGATGTCTGGTCAAAATTTACTTGGGGTGTGAGTTAGGACATGATGTGTTGGGAGAATTGGACTCATGACCTCAGATGACCTTTTTATTTCTAAGTCCCGGACGCTTGGATTTCTATGAAAATGGAAAACGAGCTTGAAAATGCTGAAAGTTTGGCATTTCAGATGAAAAACAGGATTCACCTGCCTTTAAGAGTGCGTTACTTTGTTCACCTGTGTGTCTGCCTCCATGTTAAAGTTAGGCTCTGACTGCCTTTTAGTTCAGCAATCTCTCATCTGTCAGTAAGAAATACTTTACTGATCACCAGAGGAGGTATTTCTCATGATACACCAGCACAAAAGACAGAGTTAGAGGAAAGGAAACAGATCTAAAGAAAAACAGTTCATGCTTTCATACTGAATATTTTATGCTTTTATTGTGAAGACAAATCGCCTACTTCCCTGTCTCTTCCCTGCCTAACTCTGTGTACGCTGACATACCTCTGAAGCTTTTTCTCTGCGCAACCATTTCTCCTCCCACCAGTCCAGGCTTCTCCTTGGGCCTTTGACTCTGGTCTAATTTAAACCACTGCTGCATGAAGACTTCAACAGTTTCAATCAGTGTGTATAGACTTGCTATAGGAGTGTGAGGTGTGTGGGTGACCTAAATACGCAGGGCTTGGAGGAGCTGGTTGGCCTGGAGCCTGGAGCTTGTGCAGGGAGCCCCCGGGGGTGTGGGGTGGATACCGTACACCCATTTCTGCAAAGTTTCCACCCTTGTCTTTCCGCTGGTAACCCTGGCCGGCTGCCTGTTGTCTTAGTAGGTGATGTAAGGCCACAGCGTGAGGAGTGACATACTGTACAATGCATCTCGAGGAAAGCCAGACATATTGGCTGCGCTCACACTGTGCTCAAATCCGAATCACTCCCGAGATCCAGTTCTCCTTTAGCCACATGCAAACACTGCAGCTGAGGCTCCCTTTGTGCACAGGTTGCCATCAGTATCCCACACCAGTCTGAACAAATCGCACCCCTGAACCGACTCGTCAACAAAGACCTCACGCCCGACATGCTCGTGCAGAAGTGGAGCGCAGGCTGCTTTGACTCATACCGTCGTGTGTGGTGTAATTCGTAGGCTGATGTGCAGCTGAGCCGATGGGCGATGGAAAATAAATAATTTTTAATGACATAGTCCCAAAATCACAACTCTAGAATAGGTAAAGTGGCAGGTGTGCGTCAAAACCTCACAGCAGGACGCCTCAGACAAAGATGTGCTCAACAGTTTAAACCTGCCTGGGAACATGCACCAATACAGAGCAGTATAAAGTGAAATCCTTCAGACCTTAAGACAGGAAGTTAGCCTGTGCTGTTTCAGCTGATGCTGTGCTCACATGCTGCAGATGGCTGAATGAAGGTACATTCAGGACAGTGTCCCACAGCAGAGTCACTGCTTGGTGTCAGTGTAATGCAGCTGCCACGTGAACCTAATGGATTCTTAGAGGTAACAGGACACTTCAACGATGAAAGAGGATGAGAGGAAGTGGTGTCAATAGAGCCCCTGAGCTAAATGTTGCCTCAAGGTCCCCGAGTTCCTTAATCCAGCCCCGCTCAGCTCCAGCACCTCCGCTTGATGCTGCACGACCAGATAATAACACTCACCAAACAAACTTTGAGGAAATTAGTTAATTAATGAGTCAATGAGCACAACTGCAGTGATACACTTTGTGGTTTCCTGATTTAGAAAATAACAGTCAAGACTTGAATGCATCTAGATTTTAGCGGCTGTTTTAAAAGCCGCTCACCTTTTTGGTGGTTTTTCCATCCAAACTCGGGCTCAGAGCAAAGTGTTTCGATTGGTCCAGGAAGTGAAGCGTCGGTGAAGCAACCGCTGAACTGCTCCTCAGCTTCTTCATCGGTCTGACACAGTGAACAGATACGAGCCTCGCAGCCACATATGGGCACATTTTGTTTGTCAGTCTGTCGTTGGTAAACGGCCTTTAAAAAAGAGCTTAAAAAACACGACTCGATCTTCACCAAATCAGGGTTTTACACTCAAAACTTCCTCAGCAGCCACAAGTCTGACCCCGCCCCCTCTTGACGATTGATTACGGATTGAATTTCTCTTGCACTTCTGTCACTCATTGACTTCCGTGCAGCAAATTAATCGTAATGAGGGTGATGACAAAAGAGCCAAGAGACGCGGCGCTATTAACAGATTCAGGAGCAAACATGACAGTGGCCAAATCAAGATTTAAAAAAAAAAAAAAAAAATAAAAAATCAGCTTCGGTGTGACTTTCCTCTGCTTACACCATCATTGAAAACCAGATCTGTGTCACGTTTGAGGGAAAAAATTAAGATTTTGGCCCCGTTTGTTGGAAGAAAGCAGCCATTCTGCCTAATGAAACGGGACAGTTTCATCCCGCCACATCAATCACACAGCGACGGCTGTGCACGCCGCCCTGATTCCAGCAGATTCCTCTGGGAACACCTGTGTGTGTGTGTGTGTGTGTGTGTGTGTGCGTGGATGCGTAAATGTGTGTGTTAACCTGTTACTGCACTGAAATAGAATATTTGTGGGGTCCCATCCATCAAACACTTCAAAAAGACGCGCCACGACCTCGGGGCTCCGTGTGCGAGCGCGAGAGCTGGACAGCCTGAGGACGGGAGGAGCAGCCAGATGTTAATCACACACTGACAGGGATTTCTCACTCACACCTGACAGACTCCCTCACTGTAAATCCACTCATGTCACGCCGTCTGCCTTTTGTCTTTCTTCTCCCAGGAGAGGGGGAGGACAGAGCGAGCGATCGTCCCGCAGACAGATTGAATGACGCCGCACCTGGTGCCTCTGAGGGCCTTTCCCATGTTTTGATTTGCTCCATTTTTTTTTTTTTTTTTACTTTCTGATCCTGGTTTCACCGAGCCGCCGCCTGCCATGCCGTCCAACAGCCCCGCTGCCGCCGAACCGCCCCAGACACCTGAGAACGACACCGCCAATGACGTGGTGAGACATCCATTAGCTTTTTGTCACTGCTGTTACTGATCTGAAATCAGCTGTTCCACAACGTAGAAAACACCCCAGCGAGTAGTCCTGCAGTCCAGTTCAAAGCTGTCGCCTCACATTAAAGCGTCCACACGACGGAAACATCAGCTGCTACAGGATGTAGGATCTGTGTAGGCGCATGTATGCGTGTCTGTGCGTGTCAGCTGCATCGAGCATATCTGGACGTGAACCTGTAAAAGCTTTCCCCAAATAGATTTTTATTCTTAACTGGCAGATCTCATGATCATTTTCAATGTGGGTTTTTTTTTCTGTTTTCATGCAGATCTAATGAATGAATTCACGGCTCCTTCTTCAAATATATCAGTTCGTTAAGTGATTATAATTTACTGTAATTGCGAGTGTTACAAAAGTGAAAGTGCTCATTCTGGTGATTGGTTCCAACCAATATACTGTCGAGTCATTTAAATGACGGCCGCACGTCAGTCAGATAAATGTTTACACATAAAACGTAGATTAGTTCCCTCTGTAAATATGGAAATGCCAATAAAGATAAGATAAGCATAAAATCAGCCTTTACTGCTGCCCACAGGGGAAATTCAGGCACAGAAATAAGTAAATAAATAGAGAAAGTGATGAAAAAGATAGAAAGCGGAAATAGTTCGGTGAAGAGCTCGAGCTGAAATAAGTCAAGCGCTTAAATAAATGCTTTCAGCTTTCCACCTGTGACCACTTGTACCGCCACCAGCTCAGCCACTCGTCCGCTCGCCGCCGTTGCTCCCGTCACTGCTCTGATCGCTGCTTCTATTATTATAAATATTAAATTACTACTACTGTTATTTTTGCAGCCACAGATATTATTACAACCACGGCCGCTTTTACTACAGCTATCATTAGCGCTACTACTTTGGCTTCTAAGCTCGCAGTTGAGAGCTTTTTTTAGCCAACACACACAGAAAATCTGGCAAGTGAGGCCTGCGTGTGTCTGTAATAATTAAACCTACAGTTATTTATTTACGTTCACTTTGGTCCTTTCTGCATTCCACACACTCGCCCGACCACATGCAGGTGAAACGAGCGCAGGCTTTCAAGCCTCAGACTCTCTCTCTCTCTTATTTTTTTTTTTCTCTACCCAAATGAGCTCGCGCAAAAACACACACATTAACACACAGTCAGACGTGCACAAGGTGAAAAATGGCTCCTTTCATTTGCGCCCCCAGAGCTCAGGGCAGCCCTCGTAAATCTGTGAGAAGTTTTGAAGTTGGTTCTGTGGCGCTGCTATATAAAGAGCCGTCTTACTCGCTTACTTCCACATTCACACGCTGGCAAAGAGCCAACGAGTACAAAGTTTCCCTTATAGAGTGCGCTGTGCTTTTTAACTTCCTGAGACTTAACTCGGTCAAAGAGTTAAAAAAAGAGAAAAGCCTGCAGAGAGATCCGAAATGCCTTTTGCTGCTGCCTCCGTCCACCTCACACAGAAAATACAACACTTAAATGTGTGTAAAGTTATGAATGAACGTCACCTCACAAGCTTACTGACCTTTATTTAAGCCTGTTTTTGTCTGATTTTTTATAGCTTGACTGTATCTTAAAGGTCCAGCTTGTAGGATTTGGGGTCCCCTATTGGCAGAAATGGATATAATACCCATAGTTATCATAGTTATGTTTTCATTGGTTTACAATCACCTGAGAGTCAGAATAGTTCCTAAAAATGAGCTTTTATATCTACACATCTGTCCATCTGCCCTGCTGCACCGCCATGTTTCTACAGTAGCCCATAAGGGACGGTGAGGCGAGGGGTTTTCCGCTGCCACTGACTCCCACACACCGGACCTTTAAGCCCCGCCCCCTTCCCTTCGAGCACCAATCGCAGCCGAGCGCGATCTCTGCCAACTTCGCCCGTCTTTCCGCTCCTTCCTCGGCTGCACACTGCTCACATTTACGTATACGCTGCAAACTTCAAAGACGGTTTGAAGTCCGTCAGAAGCTGCCTCGGGGACGTGTCACATCCTGACCGTGTGGACAGTGTTGTTCTCTCCCGTCTCCGAAGCCTTAAAGCCACAGTACGCTCGGAGCAGGCTCGTCCTCAGGTCTGAAGACTAAAGTGTTTAGAGGTGATAAAAAGCCGCCATCCAAACCTCCTCCAACCGCCTCCTGATCTCTCTTTGAGCGCTCTCAACCCAGCCGCTCAAACCCTGCCTCCCTGTACCTCAGCGGTCTCCAGGAAGCAGTGGCCGTGATCGTCAGATGGTTTGGAAATGGACGGAGCCCCTGATTGGAGGCTTCAGACGTTGTCAGGCCGTCATTGGACCAGCACTCTTAAAGCCTCTGAGGCCTTGATGGCTTGGCCACAAAGTCTCTGTGTATACAGTGAATACTATAAAACTGTGAGCTCTGACTGGGGAGACGATGTTTACTCCATCTCTAGAACACAAAGGCGTAGATGTTGCCATGTTGTTGACGTAGCTGCCAGCTGTGACCAGGTGAGAACACGGCGCCTGGGATTGGTCAGTTCTCGTGCACCAGCCCGTCCTCTGTCCTGTGAGTTATGTTCAAATGTGTGAAATGATCATTTTAGTGTAAGAGTGACATCTGCTGCTGATGCCTTTAAACGTGGTGAATGTGGACAAAGTGTCCGCTCCGTGGACCTCTTCATCAGTCGCCCTGGACCTCTTCATCAGTCACCCTGGACCTCTTCATCAGTCACCGACGAGGTGAGACGAGGACTCGACGCGAGATACAGAGAGGAAGACCAAGAGGAGGGAGGCGAGGAGGACGAGGAGAGAGACAGCGAGGAGGACGAGGAGCTGTCTGCTGCTGATGGGATCCTCCTCCGCCCGCCTGGTTTGCAGTCTGGTTGCTTAGCAACTGCGGTGGCCTAAAATAACCTGCCGGGGGACAGAAATAGACCAAAGACACATGGACAGATCGGACGGCGTGTGTGTCGCTGTGTTTGCGTGTGTTTTGAGGGGATTTAGTGGAGAGGTTTTCTGCCTGTGTCGGTTTGTGTCTCTTTCATTTGTCCTCATCTTTTGTCTCTTTGTCCGTCCACGTTTGAGGACGCCTGTGTCGGTTTGTGCTTCACTCAGTTGTCCTCGTCTTTTGTCTCTTTGTCCGTCCATGTTTGAGAACGCCTGTGTCCTTAAAATGTGTCCACGAGTGTGCGTCGTGACACAGGCATATGGACGCCGCACCAGGCAGACAGGCGCGGGGCCGTTACCCGCTCTAGCTGGTTGCTATGCCCATCGTCAGGGAAGTGACATCACAGTGTTTAGTCGACACGGCGGCCCTGTCGGAGACAGTTGCTAAGCAGTTTCTGCACCTTAGCAACCAGTCCAGTGTCACCGCAGCAGCGTCCAGCGTGAGGGAGACGAGGAGGAAGAGGGAGACACAAGGCTGACAGCAGGTCAGGTCGACTGATGGAGGGTCCGCAAACAGAGAGGACATTATTATTAGACAGAGACACAGAGTGAAGGAGAGGACAGCACACAGCAACGTGTCCCAAAGCACAAAGAGACACACGGACTAACGGAGACGAGGAAGAGGAGGCGATGCAGAGCGAGTGCAGGCAGGGTTTGACCACAGGACGGCAGACACACCGTGAGACGGTCTAAAGACACACTGTGAGACGGTCTAAAGACACACCGTGAGACGGTCTAAGACACACCGTGAGACGGTCTAAAGACACACTGTGAGACGGTCTAAAGACACACCGTGAGACGGTCTAAAGACACACCGTGAGACGGTCTAAAGACACACGGTGAGACGGTCTAAAGACACACCGTGAGACGGTCTAAAGACACACCGTGAGACGGTCTAAAGACACACCGTGAGACACTCTAAAGACACACTGTGAGACGGTCTAAGACACATGGTTAGATGGTCTAAAGACACGCCGTGAGACAGTCTAAAGACACACTGTGAGACGGTCTAAGACACATGGTTAGATGGTCTAAAGACACACTATGAGATGGTCTAAAGACACACTATGAGACGGAGTAAAGACACGTCGTGAGACAGTCTAAAGACACACTGTGAGATGGTCTAAAGACACACTGTGAGACGCTGTAAAGACACACTGTGAGACGCTCTAAAGACACACTGTGAGACGGTGTAAAGACACACTGTGAGACGGTGTAAAGACACGCTGGGAGACAGACCGTATTGAGTCAGACACGGTCGTATCGTTCATACTGGGATGAGTGGGACCGTTGTGGACAGCGGACACGAGCAGCAGGGCTTTATGGCGACGTTGAACCTGTCAGGTGTTCGACCTGCTGGATTTACCTGAAACCTGTGGTCCATCAGTAACCTGAAGGACAGCTGGGCCGTCATGTGATGCTGTGTTGTTGATGTAGCATGTCATCATTTAAAGAGTTCATGTTGTCTGATTCTGCCCACAGAGGAGATTAAAACAAGCAAATTTACTGACTCAGGTTTTTGTTTAACACACGAGTTTGATCTCTTGAAATGCATAAAACATAGTTCACTGCAACTTTGATGATTTCAGGTCAGTTTGCGTTCGTTCACCACGTTTACATCGTGATAGAACATGTATCACTAGTGGAAAATAGTTTTAATTATAACGCGATAACGTTTGTAACCTTCTCTCCTCGCTGAAGTCTGAGTTCAGTCTGTCCAAGCTGAGAGCTCCGTTCACAGAAACCAAAACGAAAGCAGCTGATCCCAAATCCTTAGTAAACGTACCTAGACAGTCGTTCGCCCTCAGTTTTCTGCCTCTCCTCTGTTTTAATCCTGCGTAGACGACTCGCCTCGGTTATCTCAACCAAACTTTGAGCGAAGGTGTGATTGGAAACAGTATTTCTCCTCACCGCTGCGTTCAAAGCTGCCATGTTCGCTCCAGCTCTACCAGAGTGCACCACTTCTCCCTTGTAACACTGACATTTGTTTAATTTCTGCCCGAGGCGGCGATGCACATAGAGAGACCTCAAGTATGCATAAAAAACCTAGAACGAACATCACTGCGGCTGGCAAACCGCTGCCTGCCGGCTAAAATACGATGCTCTTAAAGTGACAGTCGCCTCACACGGTGGAGCTCTGAACCTGAAGATCCGGTAAGTTTCACCGCTCAGCTGAAGCTGCAGCAGGTCATTTTATCCGGCTCGTCTCGCCTCCTCTTGGGTCCAATGAACATTTTGCGCAGACTCGAGCCGATGTAAAAATAGAAACCTGACCTGACTCGGGTTCACTTGGACCCTCAAATTATTGGGGGAGGGGGGTTGCATTGATTACGGCTGCACAGGAGGGATCATGGGGAAACAATCTCTGCCTAATGTGAATGAGTGAAGATTTTGATTGATAGAGGAGGGGGTGCTTGCGTCTCTATTGGTTCTTTATTGCATATTCATTAGTTTCTTATCATGATGTCAACAAAACAAGAAACACCAACCATCATCAGGTCGTGTTTCCAGCCCTGAACGAGTCCTGTCAAAGAGACACTGACGTCACGTGGATCAGGTGTCGGCTAAATGTTAATATTCCATGTCAAATACAGACTTTTCGTCTTCATTTCCAGCCTTTTTGACCTGCGACCTCTTCCAGAGAAGCAGCGTCTGGTCGCGGCCGTTTAAATAAACCCATGTGAGAAGACATTTCCCCTCTCACATGGTTTCATTTAAACGATTGTTTTTAGTCCAAAGAGGTAAAGTTATCCCATATTTCCTTTTTTTCCTCTCCTAATGATCATTTCAGGACCCCTCAGATTCATCTGGTGGCCCTTTGGAGGGGCCCGACCCCTTGGTTGGGAACCACTGGATTGAACTCCTTCACTGTATGCAGATGCAGACTGTATGCAAACTAGCTCCACCTTAAAATGCTGCTCGTATCATGATATCAGTCTCGGGGCGGTTACTGCAGAATGAGTACTTTTACTTATGGTATTTTGTTGTAAATGGATTTTTGGGAGCTTGTGATGGAGAATAAAAGTTCAGAAGTGTCGCTGCCAACGACGCCGACATTAAGAAGATCATAAAAGTGTTGTTTAAAGTGAAGACAGACGGAGATCAGTCCGTCTGGCCTGAGGCCTTTCAAAGGTGTTCCTCAGCTCTGCGTTCGACTCGCTGGCCGACACACAGGTGCAGCGCGCTAGTTTTATTCTGTAGCTCGCTGTAAAGTTACGCCGCTGTACCGCTTATCTCTGCTGCAAGCTGAGGAACAAACGGCTGAGACGAATTCACGCAGGTTCAAAGCTCAAAACGCTGGCGTCGCCAAGCTCCCTGCAGCCTTCTGAAAGCCTGCAAACGATGAGATTTTGTGCTGTGTGTCCACGCTGAGATCAATCCAGAGCAGGTCTAGAAATATTACAACATGCATTTGCTAAACACAGCTGGATTTCATGTCTGCAAACATGTAATTTGCTGGTTTTGTCTTTCATATTTATAGTTTCAAAACTGCTTTGTTAAATCACAGCCTGGCTGGATTTTGACATCTTTATTTCTCAAGTAGTTTTAAATTAAATCTTGAAAAGTCTCACTTCTTGAAAACGTGTTTGTCAGGTCTTCTGCCCTCTCTTCATTTCATCCTGTTTTCCCGTCTCTGCCTCCTTTGTTGCTTTAATGTGGCCTCACTGCTGACATCGATTATAACTTCATACAGTCATTGGATTGGCTCCGTGTTTGATGTGCCCTCTCTGTAATTGGCCAGAGTGAAGATGGAGCAGACCAGGACAGTCCAGAGGAGGGGACGCCAGCGAGCCCCCGCACCAAGCGCAGAGTGGGTCGTCCTGGCAGGAAACGCAAACAGCTGCTTCCTGTGAGTGCTGTAATTACAGGCTGTCACTGGCCTTCACTCTCCACGCCGCAGCAGAGTGACTGATCATCTCCTCACCTACACGCCGTCTCCCTTCCTCACATGAGCAGATATGTTCACCATGTTTCCGGGAACACTTCGCTGCGCTTTGATGCGTTCGCGCTGGCTAGCTGCCGAGCGGCGAAGCAGTTAGCTCGGCGGCTTCTAATGACACAGAACAATAGGCGCTCGCTGCGTTAATTAATTCTCACGTTGGAGTGTGTTTGACAGATAATGTGTCAGAGCACTTCACACCAGCTCACAGCAGCTTCCTTTGGTTGCTTTTCCTCTGCTTTTATACGTTACACTGAGACTTTTTTTTTTCCAGCAGTGTGTGTGTGTGTGTGTGTGTGTGTGTGTGTGTGAACAGGGATTCCTCCACACATTGGCTGGTACCCTGCGCCCTCCCTCCACATGTAACTTCATTTCCTCTTAATTTTCTCGTCATCTTCGCAGTCTGCCTCCACTCACCACATTTTCCACATACTCTCTGCGTCCGCTTCGCCTAAAGTTGCTTAAAAGCTGCGATTTATTGGAACTGATGACATGAACCTCTGGTCAGAAGTTCACTTCAGATGTTACGATAACGTTTTACTCACCAAAACACGGCCAAGTTCTCAGAATCAGAAAGGATCAGAGTCTGTCAGTCAGATTCATGTGGAAGAGAAAACCCAGACAGCCTGCAGCCGAACGTCCTGCTTTAGATTCGACCTGCTGTACCTGCTGTAGCTGTGGACCCTCATGGTTTTCCTCCAGTTCCTCTGGTGAGTACAGTCTTATCATAACTGACAGAAGTGATGGAGCAACGACCCAAATTTGATAAACGGTACTTATTGTTAAATTGGTTTTTACCGTATTGTTTGTTTTTCCAAATCCTGTCGCAGATTAATCTTAAAATGTCAAGATAATCAGTTAAGCTTAAAGGACCAGTGTGTTGGATTTAGTGGCATCTAGTGGTGAGGTTGAAGACTGCAACCAACCCAGTTTGTCCTTTCTGGGCTCCTGTAGAAACACTGTGGACGAGGCGACGAAGTTTCACAGATGATTTAATGTCATTTGATTGAAAATAGCATGTTTGAAACAGAGATAGCTTACGTAGCTTAAGTTGTTCAGTGAGCTTTGATTGATCACTGGTCACTCATCCATCACTCAACCAGCACTGATCACAGGACAGTGTATAAGAACAGGTCTCACCTGCACAGGTGCGCTCGCTGGACTTTTCTTCCCTTGTGCAGAAACTGCTTCTGCACTCATGTGTACGAGCAGTTTGCGTGCACGTTGTTTCCACTTTGTTTTCCTAATTTGATCAGAGAGCTCCTCTGCTGAGGGCGTTGGGATTGTTCAGGTACTTTCACACAAGGTGAACGTGTGACTCGCGTCCTGTGTGTGAGCTGGACTCGGGGTTTGAACTGGCAACCTTCCAGTCACCTCTGGGCCAGCGGCAGTAAGCTGTGAGCGTGTTTGAGAGCTGCAGTGTGACTGTGGGGATGTGTCTTCACTGGGTCTGACTTCAGCTCTTTGGCAGCTCCTCTCCTCCATGTTTCTCCCTCCATTCATCCTCTTATCACTCACCTTGTGTGTGTGTGTGTGTGTCTGTGGGTGTGTGTGTGTGTGTGTGCGGGTGGGGGTGTGTGGGTTTGTGTGTGTGGGTCTACTTGTGGGTGCATTCATGTGTGCAGGAGAGCAGGTCTGATCATGCTGTGATGTCTGAGCTCTGACAAGGTAGGCAGGATTAATGTGGGTCCTGTCACACACACACACACACACACACACACACACACACACACACAGATGACATGCACACAAACACAAGCGGGCACATTCAACACACAGCTGAAGACAAAACACACGTTACATATAACAAAAACTCTGCATGTGGATACGTTTTGTTTGTTCTGCAGTACCACAAGTATTTGTCATAACACCATTAATCACAGTACTACAGCAGCGGCAGTACTTGTAGCAGGAGTAAAAGTAGTAGTATTAGTAGAATTAGTGAAGTGGTGGTAATGGTAGTAGAAGAAATATTAGTAGCAGTAGTAGTCAAGGGTACAATAATTGCAGTAGTGGTTAAAGCAGTAATATGTAGTATGTATGTAGCATTTTATTACTGTAGTAGCAGTATTATTGGTCGTAGTTCAAACACAGTAGCAGTATTTGTAGTAGTGCTAACTGTAGTTGTACAATCGTAGTAGATGTGGTAGTTGTAGCATAGGTAGTATTTTTTTGTACCAGTGTGATAAAGTAGTGTCAGTTGTAGTAGTAATAGTAGCACTAGCAGTATTAGCAGTAGCAGTAAAACTGGTAATAATTATAGCAGTAGTAGTACCAACAGTAGTGGTTGGAGTGTAACTGTGGTAGTAGTAGTTTTAAAAGTAGCTGTAGTAATGATAATAGTAGCAGCTGAAGTTTTAATAGTAGCAATAGTGGTAGTTGCGTAATAGTAGAAATAGTAGTAGTATTGGTCATAGTATAATAGTCATAGTGGTATTCTAATAATAGAAGGAGCAGTAGCAGCAATTGTCTAATAGTCGTGGTATAATACGAGAATTAGTACTTGTTTTAGTAGCAGTAGTAGTAGTAGCAGTAGTAGTAGTAGTAGTAGAGGTTTTAGTGGAGTTGTAGTGGAGTGGAGTAGTGATGGTAGTGATGGTAGTGGTCATAACAGTATTATAATAGCAGTAGTAGTAGTACCAGTCGTAGTGCTGATGTAAATGTAGTGGTAGTAGTAATAGCTGTAGTTGTATTGTTGGTACTAATAGCAGTAGCAGTGGGACTGCAGTGGTAGCTCTAGTATAAGTAAGAGTTGTAGCAGTGTTCATAGTAGTATTATAATAATAGTAGTAGTAGTAGTAGTAGTAGTAGTAGTAGTAGTAGTAAAGAAGAATTAGTTGTCTTTGTTTGCTGATGATGATAGTACTAGTACAGTAGTATTATCACATGTACAGTAGTAGTTGTGGAACATATAACAGAAGCCTCTCGCCCAGCCAACGGTATGTTACCCAGTAACACACACACACGCACACACACACACACACGCACACACACACACACACACACACGGTGGAGTGTGTCCAGGAATAGAGCCATTGTGTGGAGCTCAGGGTGGAGCTGCAGTGTCACTAACTATAGAGAGCAGGGAGGGACGGAGCCTCACTCGCTCTCCTCCGCCTCCTTCACTCGCTCGTTCTCCTCCATTACCAGTACTCACACACACACACACACACACACGCGCGCGCACACACGTCGTTACAGTAATGATGATACTTTCATGGATCAGCTGAACGATCCTTAACTACTTCAAGCCTCCATCTTTTTTTCTTCCTGCCTCCTGTTCGCTTTGTTTTGATTTTTTTGCTCACTCACAGCGCCGTACGTCAGGATAGGTGTCGCCTCCTCCCCTCTCCTATTTCCTTTCTCCCTCGTTTCTCTGCCATGTGCGGAGCAGCTGGCGGGGTTTCATGTGTGCGTGCGTGTGTGTGTGTGTGCGTGTGTGTGTGTGTGTGTGTGTGTGTGCGTCGCGCTCGTGGCTTTGCTTAAACATTTGGGAGCAGTTTGAAG
Source organism: Chaetodon auriga (assembly GCF_051107435.1). Classification (NCBI taxonomy): domain Eukaryota; kingdom Metazoa; phylum Chordata; class Actinopteri; order Chaetodontiformes; family Chaetodontidae; genus Chaetodon; species Chaetodon auriga. The sequence continues at coordinate 4,429,342 of NC_135091.1, read as the reverse complement.
TACAGTCGCACTGAAGGGATATCTTTGGAGCTTTACCCGACATGAACGTCCCCTCACAGCCACGACCACACGAAATAACCAAATAATCCAGCTCTTCACGCACACCAAGTGAAATCTAATCTCATCTATAATTACTGGAACCGTCGTGTGGAATCTGAGGTCTTAATTTGACTCGATAACCGTCCGACGTTGGCGTGCGTGCAGCTTTCTCTGCTTTCTCTCGGTGTTTCCGTTTTGCGCCCAAACCACAAAGGTCACAGAGACGCTGTGGAAAAATTGTGGTTGTGTTTGCAGCGTTTGACAAAAAGCGTCACAACTTTCTCGAGCCAGAGACGAACCAGCCTCTGATTTTCAGCTAAGGCTACAAGTTTGTGTATTAGTGCACTTAAATGTGCTCTCAGTGTCATGAACCTCACAGATTAACTTTCTGACAAAACTCAGGTTGTTTAGGAAATCAGATTCCTCTGTAATCTCCTATTAAATCATTTCCTTAATCTGCGTATTCACAGTCATTGAACTGAGATATCTACTCTAAAAGTAGTTAAATAGGATTTGATCTCATGGCTTTTAGAGTCTTTCAGACCTTTTCTCTGCTGTAAGATGGCGTGTGCGTCAGCAGAGGTCAAAATCTTTGCATGTAAAACCCTCAAACGCAGTCAACCCTCATTGATGAGTGATAATAGTAGTTAGCAGCAGCATTTGATGGTTCCAGCTTATTAAATGTGAGCCTTTTCTTTGTCATACATGATGGTAAAACCGAATATCAAAGGGCACTTTTTATTGTTTTCTGACATTTTATAGACAAAGTGATTAATCAACAATGGAAATGATTGTTAGCTGCAGCCCTGATAGAAACACCTGTCAGGATCACACAAAGCTGCATCAGCACCTCCACAGAACAGTTTCTGAGCATCGTATCCTTCATGGTGGTCGCATTTAACGCAGGCCTGCCGTACTAGGCCGAATAAACTGTGTGTGTTTCTGAGATGAGATGAATTTGGTGCACAAACATGCAACACTGTCCCGCTTCCCTCTTTCACTCTTTGAACACAATCATATCTACACAAGACAGTTGTACAAACAGTCATCAGGGGAAGCAGTCTTTAGCTAAATGCTTGAGGAATCACCTTGTTTGTGATTCGTCGCCACGGTTCGTTTAAGGCGTCCGTCCGCGTCTTTGCTTACTTTTTGTTAGATGAACCAGCGATAGCTCCTCAGGCCAGCGTGGCCACAGCAGCTATCTGTAGTCACAACAAGCGTTAGCTAGCAAAACCTGAAGCAAACAAAAGAAATATACTGAAACTAGATGAGGAGGAGATGAAGAGGCCGGTGGGAACGGTGGCAGACGTTAGCATCGCTGCTCCTCTAGAGGCTGCTTTGTGCTCTTTTGTCTCACGCTGATGTAAATCTGAGACATGCTCCGTTTGGGCAGCTCTCCAGATCGTGTCACGTCCAAAACATAATCTGGACGAAGCTCACGGCTACTGTGATGTGCCGAAACAAAAAGTGCCTGCTGTGCACATATTTCTGCACATATGCGTTAGCTCCATCTGTCACACTGATATTGGAAACCGCCACAGTACAGTTTGGCTTATCATGCATTTGTTTGCTATGTTAGCTTGGTCGACCGCTTTTTTATCATCTTTTGAGGCACTATTGTTTTATTGTTTGCTACATCCTGCTCTCTCTTCAGCCTCCCGCGGGTATCATCAGGGTCTCATCCAACCCAAAGACGGCACTTGGTTGGTTGCTATATTGTGCACGCAGCTTAGTCAGACTCAGTGAAGTCAGGTACTTTCCACGCCGTCTGCCGCTCAAGATCAAAGTTAGATGCAGAGAGAAGGCAGGTCAGCCAGTTGTTTGAAAAGATGAGACAACACAAACCACAAGTTTGCATGCAGGAGGTGCTGTCTGTGTTTATGTGTGAGCTTAACCCGAATTCTGAACATGTCCTGACGTTCAATGTACAATACAACTTTAAAGCTGCATTAAGCAATTTCCTTGACAGTCACACTGTGAGTGAGACGACTCTCTGTAATGTGAATCAGCACTGAAATGTGCAGCCTGCCGCCGCAGTGAGCGCATCGTTTTGGTTCACCGGCCTGAATGAAACCCAACCGATGCACCTGCTCTCGCAGAGGGAAGTGCACAGGCAGCTCACACGAGCTGATTGTACACTTCCTGCTTAGTGCAAAATGGCGGAGGGGCGAAGGGGCTGAAGAGCGTCGAACATATAGCAAAGACATCCAGATACTTTTCTCAGGAGTTGGTGGACCAAACAAGGGCTGAATTGGATTTACATTCGACATGTGACCAAAAAGATGACTGCAAGTCCAGATTCCTCTGTTTCTGCTGAATGTGTAAGTAGTCAGTTGTTTGCTTAAAAGTTAGCTGTAGGGGCTGATTTTGTACCTTTTTGCCGCCTAATGTTAAAAATTGCTTAATGCAGCTTTAGCTTCAGTTTGGGGTTAAAGACGAGAAATGCTAAGGCGTGTTCACATGGAGGGCTCGTGACCGTATTGCATGTGCGCAAGATAGACGCCGATGAACTCATTTGAATTTAATTTTAAAGAAACACGTTACTTTCATCTCGGTTAATTCATGCCATGATTTTGATTGTTTTTTTTTTTTTAATCATGTGAGCTAATTTATAACAAAGCACCTGGTTGATTTCTATGTAGCATGTGTAGCATTTCAACCGATTTAGTTGAAGTGCTTTGAGTTATTTAGCTCGAATGTGTCGTGTCTCTGATGCTTCCTGTAATCTGTGCCGTCGGTGAAATGCTACGAACAGAAACTTACTTTTGTGTCAGCAGCTCATTTCCAGCTTCGAGTGAACATGTTTCTTTTCACACGCGCAGCTTCTCTGCTCAGAACTTTAACATCTGTGCGTTTTCACTCAGCTAAAACACACTTTTAGTGAGAGTTAAGATCATTATCTAAAGCCAGCTCTCAAATACATAGTGAGGTTTTTCAAGTGGAAAACACAGAATGAAAGTTAGAGCTGAAGTCATACACAGTGTGTGCAGGCTGGAGACTTTAAAAACTCTGCTTATACAGGACATGCACATAACTATTTGTACTTATTTTACAAAAGGGCAAAGCACACATTGATGCTAAATGTACTTTTCTTGTATCTATGGGATGTTTTGGCCACTTACAGCCTTTGAGCCACCAAAACTCCACCACCCTGTTTGAAAACCTTGTTCCTGTTTAAGTGTTAAAACGTGTGCTGGTGCAGTTAAGTTTGCCCCGAGGCCCTTTCAGTCACCTTTTGTGTTCTCAGCCTTTTACGGGCCTTCTCACCCGCTCATTACAGCCTTTGTGGCCTTGTTAGCCCGAGCTAACGTTAGCGTAGCCTTTGAGCTCGACATTGGCCCCCGCGCTCCACTTTCTAACTGCCGATCTATAAAATCTGTTCGCCTGTTAGCGACACACACACATAAAAATCCTGCTGGCCTTTTAGAGGGGACGCATGATCAGAGTTCAGCATCATTAATGCTGGTGAGCTAATGGATAAGCCATTGAATTAGAGGCAGGATTATATTCACAGGAGATTGTTTGAGTGCATAATTACACAAAGCGAGTACTGCCATCTCAATATTTTGCAGTATAATTACAACAGTCCTGTTTGAAAAGTACGAAATTACAAAACTGTGCAAGTATTTCTTGAGATTTTTCAGGTCATTTTGCAGTTTATGTCATCTTAACCTAATTTTATGAGGGTTTAGGCCCCCCCTCCCCACCCCCCCATGTGCTCATTAATCATCAGCACTGTTAATGACATCAAAACTGCTCCCCTTCTCATTCCATAAGCGTGTGTGTGTGTGTGTTTGTGTGTGTGTTAATGGGAGCTGGGGGTGTTTATTGTACTGATCCTATGCAGACACAGTCTGCTGGATGTACCTGCTCTGCATTGTACTAACAAGAGCAGACTAATAGGTGTGTGTGTGTGTGTGCGTGTGTGTGTGTGTGTTGCAGCAGGTCTTTGATTGTGTGTGATGCATGAGTTTTATGTGTGTGTGTGTGTGTGTGTGTGTGTGTGTGTGTGTGTGTGTGTGTGTGTGTGTAGTTATTATGTCTGTGAAGTCCTTTGATGAGTCTAGACAAGGGCCAGCAGCAGTTTTCTCAGACTTAGACTGTGCTCTGTCTGTTTCCCAGGAGATGGCGACCTCTGACCCCTGTGCAAACGCCCCCCCAACCCCGCCCGAGGAGCCGGAGCCCTCCCCCTCCCCTCGCAAGAAGCGTGGGCGCCGGAAACTGGAGCAAACCGAGAAGAATAAGGGTATAGATTTTATACCAAGTCATGCAGTTTTTATGATGTAACTTTGCCCAAATGAGCAGTAATTAAAACGTGTAGTTTATGTGCAGAAGCCTTTGATTCAAGAACAGTGCACAGCAGCTACGTTTTTGATATTTTAGATGGTTTAAGGATGTGGAAAGTGGCAGCCATGATGTCTTCAGGACTGCTTGTCAGTTTACCTGACATTTTAATGGTCAAATAACTTCCAGATTGCAGTGTTTGAACACATTTCGGCTTTAAATATGGATGCCAGGGCAAAGCGATGAAAACCATGACTTTACCTCCTCATTAAAGCTCCTGTTAAACGTGAACAAATGGCCCATTTCCTGTTACTTTTCTCTTCCTGCAGACGAGCCAGACGACAGAAACTGCGACTCCCCCAGAGAGGTGAGAAAACCAGTCGCTACCCTGCCTCTGATGGTTTTCACATCCAAGACAGAAATGAAGAAAACCCACTCTCATAGTACAAGAAGATTTAAGAGCAAGCATCTAACAAGCTCTGTGTGTGCGTGTGTGTGTGTGTGTGTGTGTGTGTGTGTGCAGGGTGAGACCGGGAGGCTGCGGAGGAGGCCAGTTCCCAGAGTGACTTTCCAGGCTGGAGATCCGTACTACATCAGCAGGAGACAGAGAGAAGAATGGCTCAGCCGCTGGAAGATGGAGGTGGGAGAGAAACAGGTCTCTGTCTGTGTCAGTGTGCAGCTTCGCTCACACCGAGGCCTTTATTTTCTTTGGATCCAATCAGAATTAAACGCCGCGTGTTGACGCTTCAGACGCTTCTTGACAGATCTTAATTTTATCATGTGAGCACATTTTGCAAAAGCTTTGTCCTTCAGTATATCGTGCAAACGTTTGATTGGCCGACATGTCTGCAGAGAGCATCTGTATTCTTTTTAGTTGGATCTGTAGATGGGTGCTTTGTATTGTGAAGCAACCAAGATACAGTACGCTAAAAATGATATTTACTCTGCTGTGTTTTTGTCAAATGTTCATTTTACTCCAATAAAATGAGACAGCGGTCATAACAAAAAACTACTGAAGATTATTTTTGCTGTTTTAAAAATGAAGTCAGGTTGAGTCGCTGCGCTCGCTCCTTCGCTGCACGCCGGTCGGCTGCTGCTGCTGCTGCTCAGAGAGCGTTTTAACGTAGCTGGGAAGCTCATCAACTGATAATTAAGTGTCAATTTTTACAAAAACTTCAATGAACTTGAATTATTTTGAATTGACTAATCCATCCATCAGTCTTAAACCACAAATCTGGATCCAGGTCGTGTTAATTAGATTAATTACATCATTAGGAATTAGTGTTATACTCCTGTGAAGTACTGGAGGAAATGTGATATGACAGAAAATCATTCTGGTTCATACTGGCCCGACTGGTTTTCCATCATGCTCTGAGGATTTGGTGAAGTCTGCAGAAACTGAAACAGAGAAATAATCTCTTTCATTATCAAACAATAACTAGATTATTACTTGTAAGTGAACAGGACAGAGGTCAGAGACGTCCTCTGGTTCTCGTCCATGAATCGTCGTCAGCCGTTGACTTCGTTTGTTCGCGTATGCACCGAAAGACGTTTGTCTGTTTCCAGTCTAACCGTAAAAGAACAAACCGCTGACGTCTGAGTGCTTTCCTTTTGTCATCGTCTGTCGTTGAATTTTCACTTTGTGTTGACGTTTTTCCAGCCTTCATCGCACACTTTTGTTTTCTCCGTCTTCCCGCTCTTCTTGACTCTGCGGTGTGTGTTTGTTTACACTGGGAGGGAGTGGACTTCCCTTCCATACAGACACTCAGCTGGCTGCTGAAAGACGAATTGTGTTCTTTCATTTTCTTTGGCTTTTTTGCAGTGACATTTACTCAACACTTGACAGTGTGCCATTGAAAGTGAAAACGGCGCTTCGCTCTCAGTGGCTGCAGATCGCTGTCATGCACCATTTGTCATTTTGGAAGAATTCAGCTTTGGTTGATGTTGACATGCATTGTCCACCAGTGGAGCAGTGGTACATTTCAGCACTTATTGCTATAAAGCAGCGGTTCCCAGCCTCGTCTGATCCCCGCAGCCCTGTCACAAGGGTTCTCAGGCTTTTCAGATTTTGTTCTCTTTCACTGCACAGAAAACACTGTGGCTGTGTTTATCAAAGCGTTCAGGAGATAATGTGTTGATGTCGAGGCTTGGTCTCTTTGTTCTGCTTTCAGTCTTCTATGTTTGGTTGGTTGATGTTTCAGCCATTTGTCCATCACCTTTAGCGAACAGTTTCTGCTTGCTGGCTTGCTAACCAAGGCCAGAGCTCTCATTGAGGCCACCAGGGTCATGTCCTCAACAATATTTCTGGACATCTGAGGGGTTTAATGACATCAGGTGGAGTTTACATTCACATTTTACACATATTGCAGTTATAAAGACTGATACTGACATTTGCGTGGCTCATTGCATACCTTTACAGAAAGTTTTGATTTGGTTTAATTGATAAAGATTCAACTGTGAAATTATTTTTAAATACTCAGATAATTTATCAGAGTTTGGCTGGTGGCCGGGCAAAAATGTCTTCAGTGGGTGTGGCCCTGCGAGGGGAATTTGGAGTCATGACTACAGGATTTCCAAAATCCTGGCTGCTGGCCCTTTTTGCTTTTTATGCACAGTTACAGCATGTGTTGTTAAGATGGTACAGCTGACTCAGGTTCGTGGGAAGCTGAGGCGTGGTGTGCAGCGCTGTGTGGGTTACTGGTTACTGGTTATTGTGGCAATGAATATAGTCTGAGATCATCTCGCACCACATTGTATTGGCTCATTGTTTGGCTCTTTTTTTTCCTCCTAAACACAGATTAAAAAGTCACAATGAAAAAAATTAGCTGAACGACTCCACATTTTTTCCACTTACCCCCTGCTAACAGTAGAAGCACCCACCCCCAAAACACTCATGGCTGGGAGTCACTGCTCTGAAGTGTACCGAAGTGGACCCAGCAGGCCCGCTGGTGTGACCTCCACTAGTGTCAACCACACTCTGAAAACCAAGCGATGAGCCCACAGAGCGTCATCACCCGACTCTGCAGTTCTGCACCTTTTATCATCCTGCTGTTGTGTTTTTGCCACGACTTCAAGCAACTGAAAGGACCTTTGAATTTGTGATGTTTCTGGCGCCCCCTGTGGACAAAAGCGTCACTGTCGCTTGTGTCGTAAAGATCTTGATCTGCTGTGAGTCTGTTTGTTTTGAAAGCAAGTTGAAGAAGTTCTGTGTCCGTTTGTGGCTACTTAAGATTAATAACTGTAATATGATGATCGTGTTGTCGGCGTTCCCCGTATGAGTCTCTATTTCTCATTTACTATTTGTATGTCAAACAGAGGCATCAGCATTTAATTGAGACTGATTCATAACCAGCTAAAAACTCCTTGTAGTGACTTTAAAGGTTTCTGTTCACCCTCACTGCTCCCCTCAGCGTCGTTTTGGGCTGCAGCTGTTTTCAGTGCAAAGCCTCCAAAAACCCACGGTGTGTTACCTGAAAAGCACCAAACCGCAGACAGTGGTGAAGTTAACGACTAGCTGGTGAACATAATTGAACACATACGCTGTATCTCCACCAGGAGTTGGTGGAGACCAAAAACAGAGATGGAAGAGAGTAAATATTGGATTTACATTCAACAACTCCGACTTGTTCTGCTGCCACAAAGTGATCAGTTATTAATAGCTACATCACTCTTTGATCCCGAGTATTTATCACATGCATGCACTCATAAAACACTGATATCTGGCAGTACTGTGTAGAGAACATACTACAACACACCAGAGAAAATACTGTGCTGCTGTGGTGTAGCCTGGCGTGCGTGGGTTCATGTCTGCAGATGCATGAGAGTGTGTGTCTGAGGAGCCAAAGACAGAATGACTGAGAGAGACAGGAAGTGTGTGTGGTCATGAGAGGCAGAGAGAAAGTCATTGATTGACAGACAGGCTGGCGGAAGCACACAAGGATGTGAGAGTGTGTGAAATAGAGCAGGAGTGTGTGAGAGGAAGAGAGAGAGAGAGAGAGAGGCTGATAGACCGACACCAGATCTGCAAGACCATGGGTTAAAAACACACATCTTTCATGCATAATTGAACCACAAGCAGCCACACCCAAACTCCAGTTGGTCAAACTGGTACCAGCTTGTCTTCAGGCTGCAGACTGTTGCATGTGCAGGCGACAGCTGGGCAGAAAGAGAGAGAGGGAGGTGCTGTGGATGGAGGTAGAGCATGTGTGACTTCCTGTCAACGCTATCTTCTCACTCACTGACTCATCACCTACATTCAAGCCATAAGTGTTTCATTTGCATGAGTGTAGTGAAAGAAACTGAGACTGAACGGTCGGCTGTCCTCAGAAATGTATATTCATGTGAAGAAAGAGAAAATAACAAAGAATCAGAGACAGGAGAAAGAGAAACAGGGAAGTTTGAAGGGAGGCTTTGGTATTTTTAGACTTGGACTCTGGTTTCCTTTCATGTTTTTGTGTCTAAGTGACTAATGTGGACAACAGTGTTTGAAACTGGTCCAGTATTGAGCGAGAGCACCGCAGCCAGCAGCCACGAAACAGAGTTTTATCATTCTGGATATTTACACACCATCAATGTACGTCCACTGAAAGTGTTTGTCTTTGCTGCTGAGAGGCTCAGATTGTCTTCTGTCTGAGAACATTATGCAAAGCATCCCTCCAGAAAAACACCTGTTTGTTAGAGAGTAAGATCTTGTTTTGTTTAACCAGAAACAACCGCTATACCAGACTCCATTGACAGAAACACTAATTTTACCTCGCAGATCATCGAAAAACACTTCAGCCTTGACAGACACAAAATAAAACTCACCAGAACCGTCATGAATAGTCTTTCCAGTGTTTCAGCTCTGCTTTGATTGAAATAAACTCTTAAGTCACAGAGTTAGATGTGAAAATATCTGGATAGGAGCGACAGGGAGGTCAGATCTCACAGAGGCAGTGGGGAATCCAGCGTGTAGAAGCAGAACATTTTCATATCTAACCAGTTGTTAGATATGAAACCAGCGCTGGTCGTTACTGAAACAACAGAAAGACGAAGCAAGACGGCTTTGGTGAGTTTTATGTGTCTCTCCAGTCTGTGTGTTCTGTGGTGGGCTGCGAGGTAAGATTTTCCCAAAGGATAAGACTGCAGCCCATTTCATGTCTACGCCTGCAGCGGTCTCGTTCAATACTGAACCAATTTCAAGCCTTGTCACTTAGACATGAGGCTCAGATCAAGGCTGAAAAATACCAAAATTTCACTTGAACAGTAGAGTAAACAAGAGGCAGCAGAAAGTAAAATAGGAGCAAAGAAACAAATCTATGATGCAAATAAAGTAGTAGTAGAGGTATTATAAACTAAATGTATCAAAATCACAAGTACTGTAACTTATATATCATTGTACAGAGATTGTTAATACTGAAGCATCACTGCTTATTGAAGAATGGAAATTGAAAAAATACTTAGTGGCATCCAGCAAGTTACTGTAAAATTTCCAGCTATGTTTTTTACAGACTGCATTTAGCTATTTTGGTCCAGTGGTTCCCAGCCCTCAAAGGGTCCCAAGATAAATCTGAAGACTTGTGAGACAATTAATGGGAGAGGGAAGAGGAAAATCTAAGCTCAGCTACGCAAATGAAATGTTAGAGTTTTACCTCTTTGGGCCTCCAACAGTTATTTAAATGAAATCATCAGAGTAGTTTTGGAGGGGAAATCATGCTTTGGTAAGAACTCACGGACCTCTGAACCGTGACAGGAGGCAGTGTTTTTTGTAAGATGTCAAAAGCCATAAAGACCCTCTGGTTTAATCTTTAACGATGTATTGTATGTCATGAGCTTATCATTAAGAAAAAGTGTCTATGTTAAGAGTAACTATCAGCTGTAAAATAAAGGTTTGTGGGTCAGAAAGAACAATATTTCCCTCTGAAATGTAGTGAAGTATAAGTATAAAGTATCAGTAACAGTACAAGACTTGAGTAAATGAGCTTATGCACTTTCCATTAAAGAGGAGGGAAGCTGAGCAAGTAAAATAAAGGAAGATAAATGAATGAAAAGGAAAAGGAGAGCAGAAATGCTGCAGATGAGGGGGAAGAGAGAAAGAATGGAAGGAAGAAAGACATAAAAGAAGAGGGGGGAAGGAAAGTAAATGACAAGAGGGTGTAGAGACAGAGAGGAATGAAGGCAGGCAAGAAAGTAAAGATAGGAGAGAAAAGGGAAAGAAAAAAGTGACAAAAGAGACAGATATCGACAGAGAGAGGGAGTGAAAGAAGAGAGAGGAAAACTGAGTGTGTGTGTGTGTGTGTGTGTGTGTGTGTGTGTGTGAGTTTGACAGAAAGAGAGAATGAGCTGAAATCAGTGACAGATCAGAGGTTAACCAGTTCCAGGTTTCTGTGTGTGTGTGTGTGTGTGTGTGTGTGTGTGTGTGTGTGTGTGTGTGTGTGTGTGTGTGTGTGCGTCCTGTCAGTCAGCTGAACTGCAGCCAGCTGTTAACACCCCCATCAATATCCCACCACGCTGCTGTCTGAAGGAAACCTGGTAACTCTGCAAAGTCTTTTCCATTTTGGGATGAAAAAAGAAAAAAAACAGAAGAATCTGGCATCTTTTCACTTCACGTCTAAAGTTACAGCCAAGAAAATAAATACTGAGCGGGGCTACAGAGTACTGTATGTATCACAGGGTGTGCCCTTTAGGAAGAAACGCTGCATTAAGCTCGCGTTGTGCTGATTTGATTTAGTCACACGGCAAACGCACACTCTGCCGTGACTTTGGTTTGACCTCCAGACGCTCGCTGTGATGTGCGGGACCACAGCGCGAGTCGGTCACGTGATCTCTGAAACTTTCTGTAAGGGGATCTGATCGGGGAAGACTGACGTGTGGCATTATGGACACATGAACGAAAGAACTACAAACAGGCTAATTAAAAGCAGCCTTACTTTTAAACAAACAGTCACGTTTCCAGTCGGCGCTCGTCCCCTGAACGCATCGTGTGAGATGAATTTATGTTCCTCATAAAACGTCTGTAAAGATGATTGTTTCAAACGTTTTACAACCTGCATTGTTCACATCAGCGAGTGTTTTATGGCTCCCTTGTAGAGCTGCCACCAACGATTAATTTCATCACTGATTAACATGCTGATTGATTAATGTATTTGTTTGTCTATGCAGATAAGATAAGATAAGATAATCGTTTATTAATCCCACAGCAGGGAGATCTGCAGTGTTACATCAGCAAAGGGGTAGTGTAATAGTAATCAGTATCAGGGTAAAAATTCTCACATTTGAGTAGCTAAAACTGGAAAATGTTTGAAGCTTTTGTTTGAAAAGTGGAACATTTAGTCTGTTATCAGAATAACTGCAGTTTAATTTTCTTTTCTATCAATCAGTTAATCAATCAATCAGCTCTATTTACAAGCCATCTAACCAATAAAGGTTAGATATAAACTCCAGTACACAGTCAGACAAAAAGGTCGGCTAATGTTGTTTATTTTGCTGGTAGACAATTTGTTAGCATTCAGTTAGCATAGCATTAGCTTACCCTAACCCTATCATTACCTAACTTAAATTATGTTTTTTCGCTCCTTTGCCTCCGTTTAGAGCTTCTCTTTGAATGGACGTTTGTCTTTCACTCATACTTTATTACATTTCTGGTGATGAATGATTGACAGATGACAAATGAGCGGTGAAAGATAATGACAGCTAGTACGTGATACCCTAAAATGGTGGCTCTGCCACAGAATGGCCTGGAATTCCCATTCCCTGTAGGCAACTGTTTGTTAACACCATAGCCATGTTCACTGTCACGTTAGCCATGTTCGCTATCACCTCAGCCATGTTCACTGTCACGTTAGCCATGTTCGCTAACACCTTAGCCATGTTCACTGTCACGTTAGCCATGTTCGCTATCACCTCAGCCATGTTCACTGTCATGTTAGCCATGTTCGCTATCACCTCAGCCATGTTCACTGTCACGTTAGCCATGTTCGCTATCACCTCAGCCATGTTCACTGTCACGTTAGCCATGTTCGCTAACACCTTAGCCATGTTCACTGTCACGTTAGCCATGTTCGCTATCACCTCAGCCATGTTCACTGTCACGTTAGCCATGTTCGCTAACACCTTAGCCATGTTTGCTAACACCTTAGCCACAGTCGCTATCACCTTAACCATGGTCGCTAACACCTTAGCCATGGTCGCTATCGCCTTAACCATGTTTGCTAACACCTTAGCCATGTTTGCTAACACCGTCACCACATTTGCTAACGCCTTAGCCATAACAGCTTTTAAATAACCCAAGATTGTGTTTCTTCTGCCCTCTAGTGAGTAAAAAAGTTTCGATGTGGGTTGAATCAATGCAGCTGTGGGTAATTCTGACTGGACTCAGGCATCATAGCAGTGACTGAAAAGCGTTAGTGTTCCTCCTAATTCACACACTCAGTATATAGACATTATGTCAGCGTGGCTTTATTTGTCTTTCTGTAACTCTAAACTGTCCCCTGTGACTCGCTGTGTAACTGCTCTTCACAGTGATGTGTACTTTTTTTGTGTGTGCGCCTGTGTGTGCGTATGTGAGGTCCTGACCCGAACACATCCCAGTGCCTTGTCAACTCGGAGGCTTACCTAACCTTTGACCTCAGTGCATGTACACACCTCAGATACACACACACATGGAAACACTAGCTTGGGTTTGCGTGTGTGTGTGTGTGTGTGTGTGTGTGTGTGTGTGTGTGTGTGTGTGTGTGTCATCATCGCCCTTAAACCCCCAGGGCTACCAGACATAACTCTACACCACCACTCACTGTGTATGTGTGTGTGTGTGTGTGTGTGTGTGTGTGTGTGTGTGCGTGTGTGTGTGTGCGCGCGTTGTTGAAACTCACCTAAACATCTGTTTGGTGAAGGAGTCAGTAAATCACACACTTTGCCGCTGGCCAATCAGCAGAGAGGCAGCGGGTGAAGAAGACTTGAGGGCGAGTGTGTCCGAGGGGACACTCAGCGAGGAGAGTGTAGGAGAAAGAGGAGGAGGTGAGAGAGAGGCAGACGGAGAAGATGACAGAGAGAAAGAGAGCCAGGGAGGAAGGCGTGCAGCTCCAGAGCTGCCATGTCCGGCCTGTAAGTGATTGAACTTTTTCTTCTTTGTGTGCGCACGTGGTGCCTCGTATGCAAATGTGTGAAGTCTGTCGAAGCTTTTCCTTTAAAAGTGTTACAAGCTGTTCCTGCCACCAAGAGCTTATTTCATGGCAGGTTTGTTTCATTGTTTGCTCGCAGGGTTTCCTTTCGTTAGCAGAGGCGAAATAGCGGTTTATTCGGTTTTTTAATGTTTTCTGGTGGCTTTATGCCAAGGGCTTGAACACATGGGAGACTTCGCCGGTAAAACATCTGAAAGTGAGTTTGATTAGACTGGACAGAGTTCATTTTTGTGGGCTCTCTGTTTGCTTGCTTGTTTGTTTGTTCGGGGGAAGATGGGAGCTGAGATAAAAGTGTTTCCAACTCTTTCCACTGGCAGCAAAGACATGCATGAGTATGTTAACCGTCGACCCTTTTGGGGATGCTCTGACAGAAGGACAGCTGATGTGGCTGATAAGAGAATCTGTGAGGGCCACATTCATCTGAATTTCCCCTGCATGTAGCTTTGTCCAGCTGGGTAAAACACAGTGTGAGACCAGTGATTCCCATCAAAACAACCTCTGCTTATGATCATCATCATCATCGGCTACATGCGATATATCTGCGATTGTGTCCACCACAACCGAAAAAACAGTTTTTTCATTGTTTTAGAGTCACAAACGAAACGAAAACGCAAAACAGTGTTGCATGCAACAGGTTAGGACCGGCTGGCACAACATACAGAAGTAAAATACAGTAAAATACAATTATTTCCTTTTTGTTTTTTTCAAAAAAACCTCTTTGTTGCTCTTCATTTTTCTGTCAGCAGGCTGCCAAAGATCTAGTGCCTCAGCTGCGATCGTAAAACAATACCAAAGCACACGACTATTAAGCTGCTGGTTAACATCAGGTTTGGTAAACAAACCAAAAAGCGAACAGCAAACAGGCAAAGAGGCCATTTTTGTCCTTTCGCTTGTTTGTTTGTGTAACGTTTTGAAGGGTTTTCCACTTTTCTATTCATGCAGGAAAAAAAAAAAGCCATCACATCACTGTGCTGCAGCGTCAACATCGGAGTCGAACAGACACTCGATTTGTCCATTTTACATCATTTTCATCGTGTTTTCTGTTTGAATTAAAGGCTTTTTCCACTCACCATTGGAATAGAATCAAAATGACACCAAATCACCAACTTTATTATGCTGAAGTGCAGCCATCAGGTTTCAGACAGTCTTTTTTTAAATTACCAAATCTAATCCTTGCTGTTCACATTGTTTGGATTAATTCTGGGAAATAAAGCATTTCCCCGTTTCCCACTGTCCGCTGCAGTCAGGTCCAGCGTTTCAGTATTGTCCTTTAACATTAAGCCAGATGCTGTTTGGTCCGTTTCACCATCGGAGACCTCCGGAGAGCCTCATGGAAAGCGGCCGATTGTTTCCTTCACGTCCCACGGCCGTGATCGATGCCGCTGAAAGAGCCGCCGCTGGCTTGGTGCGTTGCCTATTGATGTGAGAGAGGGTCTTAACTGCTCTCCTGATTGTGCTCTGTGTGTTTGTTGAGCAGCGTCGGGTTCACTTCGAGGTCAGGGTCAGTCACGCTCATAAAGGGGGCGTGGTTTCAGAAATGGCTCATTGGCGAGGTCGTGGGGTGAGGGGCCAGAGGTCAAGGGGGGGCGGCACTAAGAGTGAAAACACTGACCAGGTCACGGGGTCCGCCAAAGTTCAAAGTCGTAACTCACGATGTTACAACCTCTCTGCCGCGTCCCGCCTTTATGTGTCCCTCACATGCCTGCTGGGGTTTTGTGCCTCTAATTCTGACTTTGATTTTACAACATTAGGGCAGTAAGGACTTCACACACGGTTCGCTCTCCTCCAGGTGAGCCGCCGGCCGCCTCCATGATGTCTGAATAAACTATTTGCAGTAAGAGTTTGAAGGCGAACGGTCGGATGTGGAGGCTGTTGATGTTCACAGAGAGCAAAGGATCGAAATCGTTCACCGAGCGGCTGTAACGTGTAACATGTAACACCGCTGAGCAGCTACACACAGATGATTCGTGCATGTGTGTCGGGCTGCGTCTGACTTTGGCTCTGTGAGCTGTGGTTGACGAGCGTTTAGCTGCTCAGAACAGGAAGTAAGCATGACATCAACAGTACACGGTCGCGGTCGATCAGTGTTGATCTGAGGGAGCAGACCCAGAAGATGATCTGCGCCATTGAAGCTTCGAATGAGGCCCGACAGAGTGGACCCCCCCCCCCCAAAATGCTCTCGACTGGCCTAATTACAGCACTTTTTATGGGTTAGTAGGTGATTTAAAATGATGCTCGTTGCAGTGAATTTGCTCCGTTCTCCCGCTCAGTTTGCAGAATATTCATGGCAATGGACTTCTCAGTGTTTAACAAGGCAGTCTTTATTTTTTAATCTAATAACAAACCCTTAAAAAGAAGTTAGCGACAAATTAAGATTAGTCACAGTTCAGTGCAGACACCATTTTCATCAATGTCTGCATTTAGACTGTGTGATTTCCACTGGACAATTCTGCTTTTATGTTGCAGTTAATCACTCTTTTACTGTTTTAATGTAATCAGACAGAAGTGATGCTGTAATCAAGTAAAGCAGGAAGCTGGGGGGGGGGGGGGGGGGGGGCTGCATGAATCTGACCCTTTAGTTTATTTCAGTGTTGCTTTCAAACCTGAGCAGATGAGTGCAGATTGGTCTGTCATCAGTGAGTCATCTGCATCCCTGAAAGCAGCAAAGCTTCCTGATGGGCTGCTCAATCAGCCAATGTTGCCTGGCAACAAACACACTCTCATCCAGCGAGCAGGATTTTGGCTGATATCTCGTAGCAACACGAGTCGGGTCCAGGCCTTCTAATGAGATGATCCGGTCCAGATGCTGACAGAAATGACCAAGTTTCCCTCACGACCACGACGACAGCGACCAAGTGTAGAAATAACTTCTGCAGGAGAATCTGATGCTCGATGTAGAGAGTCAACTTAATAAACTCATTAATAATCTAAATATCTGGAAAACATGAGCAGAAGCAGCTGCTTTCTAAACACAATCCGACGACATTTTCAGTGGTTTATGTGAATTAAAGAAACCTGATTAATGATTGGTTGTGAGCACAAAATGACAGCAACCCTAATTCATTCGAAAATTAATATAAATTAAATATTTGGAGCATCAGAGAGTTCGAAAAATGTGAAAAACATGCAGCATGAACATGTGAAAGTCACATAAATCAGAAGTCCACACAAACAGCAGGTTTCACTGAGCGCCTGTGTGCTGTGACAGAATATGTGACATGAATCACACTCTGGGCTGTCACTTCCAGTTAAACTAAACAAATAGACACCAAATGTCTCCTTTAAGATTTAATACTTATTTTTTGTTTTCCAAGCTGCTCGCCACCAACCACCATTAATTTAAATATGTTCCAGCTGTGAGCAGCTCCTCCGTTTCCTCTGTGCATCGAAGAGTCTCCGTCTTCAGTCTCTCTGCTCTGAGCCTGCTTCGTTCTGTCGCTCCTGCAGCACGTAAACCCGATGGCGGTCTGTACGTTGCAGATTTGGGGGCGCGGCGACGCCCGAGTTTCGCCGCAGGAAGTGAAAATCTTGTTGCTGAAGCGTCCCAGATGGTTTCCAAACCGGTGACGACATATGGAGTTTCCCTTACAGTGCGCGTATACGTGTGTGTGTGTGTGTGTGTGTGTTACGTCAGTGTGTTTGTGTGTGTGGTCTGTCTACGATCCATGTAACAGGCTGATTAGGATTTTATGAGGTCAAAGGTCAACAGGAGCGGGGAGGCGCGACCTCGGGGTCAAACGGAGGAGAGAACTGTCACGACCCGACACTCTCGCTTTTACTGTCTCTTCCTCCTGGATTTACGCCGCCGTCCCTCCTCGTCCTCCCATGTGTGTTTCTCCCTCTCTGTGTTTTTTTATGGAGGAATTCGGCCGAATGCGTTCCCACCAAACCGTCTCACACGTTCATTACGTGAGATGGCGGTTTTGTGCCCAGTGAGAGTGGAAACCAGATTGTTCTCTCCAGCGTTGAAAAGCAAAACGGAAGAATGTTTTTAGGTCATGGAAATGCTCCGGAGGACTCGTGGGGTTTTACATCTGGGCCAGTGAGGCTCTCGAATTTTAGTAAGCAGTGAGGTCGTGAGTATTTCTAAATTTGTCTCTTTTGAAGTGGAGCGCTCGCCGCTTCAGCGTCGCACGCTGGACGCCCCGGTCGATGCCTGTCAATCAAACGGTGCCAACTTTTCCTGTTTGTTTGGTTCGTCTGTTTGATGATTTAGAGCCGCTCGTACCTGCATTTTATGCTACTTTATGGTCCGACTTCACTGCTTCAGACGGAAATATTCTACTTTCACCCCCTTGCAGTTAACTCGCTCTGAGAGCTGCTTACATTCAAGGTCAAGATTTAACACACAAAATCAGCCTCAAACATATGATGCATGATGCAGATTAAAGTCAAAAATAGCTCCACCTCAACCAGCTGAAGCATTCAAAGCTTTATACACAGCGGAGTATCAGTAGTAGTAATCCAGTAATATCATAAAACTGTGTGGCAGGCGGTATTCTACTGCAGTACTTTTACTTTTAATGCTTTAAAGGAAAGGTCTGACAGTTTGGGAAATACGTTTATTTGCTTTCTTTCTGAGTGTTTGGTGAGATGATTGATACCACTTTTGTGTCCATCCATTAAATATTAAGCTACAGCTAGCATCCCTGTATCTTAGCTTAGCATAAGAACTACAAACAAAGGGACACATGTAGCCTGCCTCCGTCCAGAGGTGTCAAAATCCACCAACAAGCACCTCAATGATCAACATGCTGTGAGCTTTCAGTGAGCTTTAGAGGTGCTGCTATCATTTCACAGACGCTGTTTCCCGTCATTTCCGCTCCTTAAGCTAAGCTAACCGGCTCCTGGATGTTAAACTTGCTATCGATCTTCTCACATAACTTTACTCCACAAAATGAATGAGTGTATTTCCTCGAGTGTATTTTGTTGCTCATGCTTTTGTACTGCTAGTTAAAGAAAATGTTAAATTTGGGATTCACCTACTTGTGAGATTGATATTGCTGCTTTCACTTGAACATATGATCTAAATACTTCTTTCCACTAGCGAGAGGCTTCCATAGGCTTGATAAACTGTACGTCAAGTCAGCGCTGTAGACTAACAGTTAGTGCTGAAGTGGAAAGCTGGCTTTAATTTGAAAACCTGACCCTCTGTGCTGTATCTCCAAACCAAACACGCTCCACTCTCCTTCTGTCTGCATTATATTCCTCAGTTTTATAATATAATCCTATTTACTCTCTCTCTCTCGCTCTCGTTGTCTTCTCTCTGTCTCTCTCTCTCCTGAGCTGAACCCGCTGAACTGCATCCCCACCGCACCCTTTCTCAGCGCTCACTTCCTGTTTAGAGGAACAATTAAAGGATTGTTCCTGCGTCCTCGGGGCACTCAGGCCTTGATCTGGAGCAGCCAGCACATCGGCTCCAAAGGCCCACATAAAACATCAGTTTCGGGACCTCCTTGAGGGACGGTGTTTGCCTCGTAGACCAACGGGAATAAAGCTGAAAGGTTACGATAGACGAACGCGCACGAGGCCGCGGGGGGTCACTCATCATCAGAGGCAGCAACACGCAGCGTCACGTGATGCTGTAGCTGACAAACGGCCACTCAGTGCTCATCGGTTTGATGATGAAACACACACATACCTGCACGTTACAGCAGCCTGCTTTCAAAACGACGGCGTTGACGCTCGATTAGATGAGATTAAACTTGGCTGTTATTGCGCATTAAAGCACCAGCACGGCTAAAAGCATCCAACCAGGTAGCAGCACAGTTACTGTTTTTTTCCTTTAAATGAGGCTTGACGGTAAATAGGTACTAAAACACAAAGTCAGAAGTGCAGTTTACAACATTATTACTGTTACTGTCTTCATCCTGGCTTTTGATTAGAATACTAGAACTCCTGTTTCTATCACCTTATCTATTTTTATTGTGTTATTCATCAGTCTTTATCTGTTGTATTGGTTTTATTGATTGTCTTATCTGCGTCAGTCTCAGCTTGTGTTACTGCTCACGTTTGTGTTGTTTTATTATCACCCTGACAGTCATCTGTGGAGCGCTCTAACCTCCTCAACAGGTGCTAAACAAATAAAGCTTGACTGATTTATTGACTGATTGATAGGAGAAGAAGTAGTACCAGGTATGGGGGTATTTGCTGTGATAGCGTTGGTGATTCAGTCCTGCAGCTCATAATTTATTTTTGCTTTTCCAAACTCTCGCCAAAGTTGCCAAAGTACGGTTCAGTGTCTTCTCTCTCACTAAATGGCATCATGGTACTCAGTGTCTGATAATGTGAAAACAGAGGAGCAGAGGAGAAGGTGCTGTAAAGGTTTTGTGTTTTTACTTGATAAAAGAGCTGAATGAGTAATGCCTTATCTAATCGTATGAGCGCTCGTGGAGGAGGAGGAGGAGGAGGAGGCTGTGGAGAGCATGTGGAGGCATTTTCCCCAAAGGAAAATTTGACAAAAAGTCGGCCATAAATGGTGAATCCGGTAGACGTGGCGCTGCTGCTGCTGGTAAAATAACAAGGAAATCACTTTGTAATTTTGCTCAAATTAGGTTAAAAAAATGCACCGTTCTTCTTCCACGGTACTGAATCAGTATTTACCATTTTAAACGAAAATGAAACGACATTTAAAGTCTGTGTGTTACGCACCATCTTTGTTTTATTTGTTTTTTTTTTCCTTTTCGTGTGACTTTGCACTCAGCTCGCAGTGGATTCATGAGGAATTATCGCCTGATGGTTCAACTCGAGCGCTCGTCCCATTGTCTTTGCGGGCTGTAGTGAACTTGGTTTGAATCATGGAGCCACAGCAGATTTCAGATTCAGCCCAGATAACACAGACGCGCGTTGAACTGTCCTGTAAAACGGCCTCGGAGGTGGTTTGACGCTGCGCTCTGCTCCCGCCTCACAGGCCGAGCGGCGGGCGTACAGAGAGGCCGAGATGAACATGATGGACGACCTATCAGAGGGAGACTCTCACAAAGAGGAGGAGCCAGCCAGCCCGGCCCCTCCCCCTTCACAGCAACACACGGACCCCGCCTCCCCAACAGTCGCCGTGACGCCGGAGCCGGTAGCCAGGGGGGAACAGGCCACGCCCAGCGAGGTAGAGTACCAGGTAAACTTACCTACAAGCATCTGACGTGATGAAGCAGCGAATGTTAAGAGCTGGAGTCCCAGAAGAGTCATAACATCTGTCACTCATCGCTTCGCTTTCTGCAAACTCAAACATTAATGAATGAAGCAGTAATCTGTGCTCAAGGCGCCGTTTGGTCGACGTCCAGAGACAAATGGCCGACGTTGTGAATTTAAAGTGAAACACGCTCGATGACATAAGCGGACGCTTTCCTCAGAGTGCAAACGCAGCACATCTGAGCCTGATCTGACCTTGATGATGGAGGTCAGGAGGCTGCAGAGCCGACTGAAATATCGTGTTTCTCGACTGTTTTGGCCTCGAAAAAGTGATTTTCCTTCAGTACTTCAGACGCTTTATTCACCAGCATTCAGTGTAAAGTGCTTTAGATTGAAGACGTGTTGAATCAGTCTTTACTTTACTGGAGACGTTACTGTTTTTCACGTGTATTTATTGGAACATCGAAGATTTGCCGGCACTCTCTCTGCACCATCTTGACAGCCACCATGTTTTCTGTGAGTCAACAGGATGGCAGGGGTTTCGGCATCGGCACGCTGGTGTTCGGGAAGCTGCGAGGCTTCTCCTGGTGGCCCGGCCGCATCGTTTCCTGGTGGATGAGCGGCCGAAGTCGAGCCGCCGACGGAACTCGCTGGGTGATGTGGTTCGGAGACGGCAAGTTCTCAGTGGTGAGTGGTTTTGTGGAGGAAACCCTCAGATAAACCGATCGAATAGGAGTGTAATGTGTGTTAAATCCCCAGCAGAGACGCTTCGGATGCTTAGAAAGGGGACCCAGAGTCCTCCCACAAAGAGTAAGAGAGAAAAAGAGAGCGCCTGTTGTTGTTAGAGACGATTTTTAAGGAAGTGATTTGGCCTGAAGGCAGGAGATTAATGTCTTTAACACCTCCTTCCCATTCCAATTTCATGTTTATAGAGATGCCAGAATATTGTCCCAGTTAAGGCTTCATAATCTTTTCAAATTAAATGTTACCCTGCACAGCTCAACAGTTTGTCAGTGTTCACTCGACACTTCGTTTCTTTGCCTTTTGAGCCAGCTTTCCTAAAAATACACACACACACACAGAATCACCTTAGATTTCAAGGCCTTGTTAACGTTCACCTGTTTTTCCCTTAAATCTCGATCATAATGTCTTCGTTTTTGCAGGTTTGTGTGGAGAAGCTGATGCCCCTGAGCTCTTTCTCATCTGCCTTCCACCAGCCCACCTACAACAAGCAGTCCATGTACCGGAAAGCCATCTTTGAGGCTCTGCAGGTGACGATCCCGCCATTTGAACTCTGCTTGTGGTTAATGTCATTTTTGATGGCTGATGGCTTTTCTGGTGCTGCACTGATTCTGTTTCTCTAGTTTCAAGTTGATTCATTGTTAAATAGCTGGAAAAAGCAAACACATTTTGCACCGACGTGCTTCACAAAGTCAGACTTAAGGTCATATATGTGCATCGCAGATGTTGTGGAACTAAGGCAAGAATAAAATCCAAACAAGCTTAAACACAATTTTAAACCCAAGGCATCAGATCGAGATAAAAAAGGGTTAAAATCAGCTGAAAATCAGAGGATGAAAGAGGGTCTGAAGGTGCGTCCTGAAAGCATCAGCAGACCCAGCCGGTCTGAAGGCCTCTGGCAGGCTGCTCCAGAGCCGAGGAGCCATCATCTCTGGATCAAACCCAACATCTGAAAGACCAAAATATAAATGTACGTGACTGAAGGTCATACGTTACTCATTCCTGTCTTATGTAACACGATCTGCAGATTAGCATTGAAACTGGCTGCTGTTTTGCATTTGTGGAGGTGTTGTTCTCATCTCGCTCTGCCCACAATTTATAAGCGGTAACACGCAGGTACGTCAGTTCCAGTCTCATATCTTCATGGCTTATTTTTTGATCCGGCTATGCTTTAATATACATATTTATATTTGTTTCTAAGTAATGCAGAACACGTGGTCCTTTACTCTTTCTGCGACGTCACACTGGTTTATCAGTCATTCAGTCTTCTGTAGGATCGTGTTGTGTGTGTCAGGTTTCCACCGTTGTAGCAGCACTTGTGTGTGTGTTTATTTTGTGTGTAGGTTGCCAGCGTACGGGCGGGGAGGCCTGTTCCCTCCTGTGATGCGAGCGATGACGCGGACGGCGTAGAGATTCAGACCAGTCAGATGATCGAGTGGGCCATGACCGGCTTCCTCCCCAGTGGGCCGCAATCACTGGACCCTCCGGAGGGTAAACACACGTTTGTTCAGATATAATTAACGCAGCCTTTCACACAGGCTGTCATCGAGAGCGTGCGAGGTGTTGAACTCGTTCCTGTCAGCGAAAAGTGACTAAAGCAGAAATTTGTTCTGCGTTCTTTGAGAGCAGCTTCAGTCCACAGCTCAGAACATTTCCACTTTATTATTTCCCCAAAGTCTTTGGAAGCTGAGCTCCTTCTGAACGTTTCTCCCATATGATATTAAAAACCACTAAAGATGATGTTAATTATCCCCGCAGGCGAGCAGAATCCATATAAGGAAGTGTACCCAGAGATGTGGGCCGAACCCGAGGCGGCGTACACGCCTCCACCTGCCAAGAAACCGCGAAAGAACGCAGCTGAAAAAGCAAAGATCAGAGAGGTGATCGACGAAGGGACCAGAGGTAAACACACTAACGTGCAATTTCAGCCGAAGCTGCTCATTTTCAGAAGTCAACCTGCAACTTCTCTGGAAGTTTATTTGGAAATATTGTGCAAGTGGAGGAGTGAGTGAGCTCCTCCGCTCAGAGAAGTGTGGAAGTCAATGCAAAGAGCTTCTGAGCTGATTTAGAGTTCAGGTGTTTCAGGCATTTTTGATTCTGCTCTTATTGGCTGTGCTTCACACGCAAATGACACTTCTGTACAGAGGCTTAAGATAAGATAAGATAAGATAAAGTTCAGTTGTTACAGACAGCAAGAAGCAAAAGGAGACGTAGAAAAGAAACAGAGAATACAGCTTCATGATTGAAACGTTCGTATTACACATGAGTAAGCTGTGGATAATAGAACAAAGTACAGTAAGTATAAGCAGGAAAACATATGTGAGTTTGACTGCTTGTCTTTGTTTTTGTCACTGTTGATTACAGACAAACAACCAGAACATCGTGTCAGAAATAGACAATTTGTCCAAGAGAAACTCCAAAATAAAGGCAGATTTTATTAGTCTGATAATGACATTTACACTTTGGAGGAACTAGATGTTGTTTGTGCAGATCTTCTCCTTTTCTGCGATCTGCCTCCATGTGCTCACGTTCACAGTGTTGATGTGAATGTGTGTGTGCTTTGTGTTGCAGAGAGACTCATATTTGAGATCAAAAAGAAGACCAGGAACATAGAAGGTAAGGGTCTTAAATGTGGACTTGAAATACAGAAGCGATGCGTTGATTATGTCTTTGGCTGTTCCACAGTCAGTTTGACTCAGTGGACGAAAAGCTCGTTTCTATCAGCTGATCTGTGACTGTAACGAGGCCCGCACGCTGTTTACTCCGCTGTTCTTACACGATCAATGGTTTCATTCCTGTTTAATACAGAAACATGGTCATTGAGGCCAGTCAGGGTAAATATTTTGCATTTTATATCAGTTACGCCTGAATTAAATTGCTCGAATCTTAAATGAAGTCTCAGGTTCCAGCTCGGAGCGAAACGTCTCTGGAATCCGATTCTTGTTCCTGTTTGCGTTTTTGGCATTTAGCTGATTCGTTGATGCGGCAGTGATAATTCACAGGTGGACTGCAGTGACGGGCCGGCCATCCAAAGTACATCATGAGCTGGAAAATGAATTTAACGTTATAAATCACGGCACCTGGCCGAGTAATTATTCAGAGTTTGTTATTGATCAGGAGCACATTGTGGTAATTTGGGACTAACAGGCAGCAAAAGTCTTACTTTAATGTAATCAAAGGGCTAAACTAAGCATTAAATATGATACTGTGAGCTTGTCTGTGTGTCTTCAGATATCTGCATCTCCTGTGGAAGCCTCAACGTCTCTCTGGAGCATCCTCTCTTCATCGGAGCAATGTGCCAGGGCTGCAAAGTAAGACCCCCCCCAGAGACCCCCGCTGTGGGCCGAGCGATGATTCAATATTAATGTTGTTATTATGGAATCGTGTGATGATGACGCGATCGTTTCATGAGGTCATTTAACTAATTCTTGAGTATTTATTTTTGCGTTTGAGGAGCCTTTTACAGTTCATGACATTGAAGCTGCGACACTGTTAAACATAATTAAAGCACAAAGACAATAAATTTAATGTTTGAGCTCATCGGCTTCATAGGTTTTTGTAAACATCTGCTTTTTCTGAATTTGATGCATCAACACGTTTCAAACACTTTGTAGAAGCGTGTCGGTAAACACGGCTCGTCACAGTAAAGACTGTACCACGCACGACCAAAAGCACGTGTCAGCATCCAGAGGTGGACGCAGAGCGGAAACGTGTGCTGACGGCTCCACGTTTCGGGGGTCCACAGTTTGTTTTTGGAAATCGTTGACCTCCTCCAGCTCGATTTGTTCCAAAACCCAAATATATTCAGTTCACGGTGTCGTAAAACAGAAAAGAAAAAGTCCTCTCATTTGAGAAGCTGGAACCAGAGAATGTTTGACAGCTCGGCCCGATGAGCAAGTTAAACATCAAATTAGACGAACAGATATTAAATCCTCACGCCGAACCCGTCCTCAGAGACTGAAGTGAGATTGAATTATGACGGACGGCCTCCCTCTGTGCCTCCTGACTCTGTGCAGAACTCGTTCCTGGAGTGTGCCTACCAGTACGACGACGACGGCTACCAGTCCTACTGCACCATCTGCTGTGGAGGCAGGGAAGTGCTCATGTGTGGCAACAACAACTGCTGTAGGTCAGTACAGTGTGGACGCGCTGGTGGGTTTTGGGACTGGCAGGCG
Organism: Chaetodon auriga; assembly: GCF_051107435.1. NCBI lineage: Eukaryota > Metazoa > Chordata > Actinopteri > Chaetodontiformes > Chaetodontidae > Chaetodon > Chaetodon auriga. The sequence goes on along the minus strand of NC_135091.1, from coordinate 4,403,817 downwards.
GCGGCTGCTTCTTTTTGTGGCCAGGACGGGGTTTTGGATTTCACATGGGCAGAAACAATTCACCCATAAATGTCAAATGCGATTTATGTCTCCCTTTATTGGCGGCTGAGTCGGCCAGCTCGTGAGGAGCAGATTTATTTATGTGAATTTACAGTTTGTTTTGGCGTCGGGACTCTGACCTCATCACTGCAAACATGCAGCAGATACTGGGAGTCATTCAGTGGTGGAAGAAGTACTACATGTAAAAAATACTCTGTTACAAGTAAAAGCATTCGAAATATTATTCAAGTAAAAGGACGAAGACGTCAAAATACACTTAATTGGGATACATCAGTAATGCTGCAGATGGTAAAGATGGAGCGAATTTCAGTGTTTTTTTAAACTGCTGATATCTTACATTTAAAAAAACATCATCATTTATTATCTGATTTCTATTTTGTAGTAATAATCTTCATCTGCCAAGTAACAAGTGACTAAAGCTGTCAAATAAATGTAGTTGAGTACAAGTATAAAGTCGCATAAAGTGGAAATACTCAAGTAAAGTACAAGTACATCAAGTATGTGGTTAAGCACAGTCGAGTCACTTTCCACCACTGCAGTCGTGATAATAAACATCAACCCAAAACTGCAACTGAGGAAGATCAATATTCACCCACAAGTCCTCCTGATGTGCAGAAACAGAATCAAACTGTTAATTTGAGCATATTTAACCCACAGAAGCAGCAAATGATGCACAGATTAAGTCTAAAAAAAGCAGTCTAAGAAAGCAAACAAGGAAAGCACAGGTGTGATGGTGTGTGTGTGTGTGTGTGTGTGTGTGTGTGTGCGTCTGCAGGTGTTTCTGCGTGGAGTGTGTGGATCTGTTGGTGGGAGCCGGCTCGGCGGCAGCAGCCATCAAAGAAGACCCCTGGAACTGCTACATGTGTGGCCCCCGGAGCGCCTACGGCTTACTGCGACGGCGGGACGACTGGCCCTGCAGACTACAGCACTTCTTCGCCAACAACCACGAACAGGAATTCGTAAGTGCCGCAGTTTCCTTTCATGTCTTCTCACGTCGTTTCATTTCCTCGCAGAGAGAAACTGAGGCAGGCGTGTTCAGATCTTTATATGTGTGAAAGCAGCAGAAGTGCAAAAGCATTAGCATCGAAAATATACTTAAAGTACCCACAAGTACTCATTATGCAGAATGGCCCATTTCATAATAATATATAGCACTGGATAATAGTCTGTGATGCGCTCAAGTGTAAATCACTTTAATGTTGCAGCTGATGAAGGTGGCACTGGTTCCAGTGACTCTGTATGCTACTGGCTCGCTCTCCTTTAATCACATATCATCATTTATTTCATTTATTTATTAATAATCGGCAGCTTCGAGCTGTCAGATCGATGTAATGGAGTACAAAGTTTAATATTCGCCTCCAGGATGTAGAGAAGTTGAAAGAGGTGTAGTTACCTGTTAATGCGTCTCTGCCCTTTATATTTGTATTATTTGCTAACGTGTCACACTGGCTCTCACACACTCCTGACTTCTGTATTGATCTGTGTTTTCGTGCGATGCTCCACTCGTATTCCTCCTGATGCATCCACCCTGACCCCTGTAACAACCATCTGTACAGCTCAATCATTTCACTTCAGTCCAGACAACACGCTGTAAGTCAATTAGGTGCAGTAAATTTGATATATCGGCCGTGTTATATCTAATCCGAACCTTGCTGGAAATTCACCACAGTTGAAGGATAAACATCGATATCTGGGGATCGGCGAGGCTTCTCCTGCAGAGCTTGTCCCATTTAAATTATCCACGAAGGCTAATACGCATCAAAACAGACGCTGCTCACATTCAATTATTGATGCTTTTCAGCCTGACTTCTGCAGAAAGGCCAGATCGTCATCTTAAATGAAGCTGATGTGTTTGCCGTCCTCGCTCTCTCCTCGAGTCCGTCTCATCCTCCTCCTCTCATCGCTGTCTTTCAGGAGCCAGCCAAGTTGTATCCTCCAGTTTCAGCAGAGAAGAGGAAACCAATCAGAGTCCTCTCCCTGTTTGACGGCATCGCCACAGGTGCTTATGGACTCTTTATTTTCATTAACTATGAAGCCGCTGATCGATAGACGAGGTCAGCCGCTCCGTCGTGTTCTCGGCTGCTTCTGGATGGACTGGCGTGCAGGTTGTTCCGCTGACTTTGGTGATCCTTAAAACTCGATGCACAGACTCATGACTCCCTCACTGTGTTTTTAATCGAGTCCTGCTCTCACGCCCTGCATGCTGTCTTTGGTTGGTGCTCAGAAACGCAGCAAAAATAAGAAACTACAGGCAGAGGAAAGGACCCCTGCAGACACACACGATGAGTGATGATTGGGAGATTATTTCTGTTTGAGTCTGTACATTGTTTTCTAGTAAAATCCTCCTCATTCTGCCTTTTGCTACTCTGTTAACTTTTAATTCAGCCTCATTTTAATTTGCCAAACCAACATCCCAGTCAGCCTTAGCTTTAGTTCCTGTGGTGTTACTTGGCAAAAGTTAGCACGCTAACATGCTAAACCAAGATATAAACATGGTAAAACATGTATATACCATCAGCATGTTAGCATGTTGGTGTTAGCTTTTACCTCAAAGCACCGTTGTACCAAAGTTTTGGATTTTCAGGTTTGATTTATCAAAAGTTGAGTCTATAAAATGTCAGAAAATAGTGAAAATGCTGCAGCGGAGCTCAAGATGATGTCTTTGAATTGTTGGTTTTGTCCAGAAAGTCCAGAAAAAATCAATTAACAGTGCTAGAAAACAAAGACAGAGAGAGGCAGAGTTAAGCTGCTGTTGGCTGAAAGACTTGAATTATTCATCCATTAGAAAATTGCTGCTCGCTCGTTTTCGGTCACTTCACTAAAGCAATTACTCAACTAATCATTTCAGCTCTAGAAATGTGTGTGAGCAAGCTTACCTGTGTGTGTGTGTGTGTGTGTGTGTGTGTGTGTGTGTGTGTGTGTGTGTGTGTGTGTGTGAGAGAGAGACAGAAACACACTCAGACTGCAGAACGCCTCGTTTGTTTGGTCTCATTGCTTGAATAAAGGAGTTGTCAACATTCATCCTGCTGATCTGTGTGTGTGTGTGTGTGTGTGTGTGTGTGTGTGTGTGTGTGTCTGTGTCTGTGTCTGTGTGTGTGTGTCTGTGTGTGTGTGCGCACTCAGGTCTGCTGGTGCTGAAGGATTTGGGCATCCAGGTTGACAAGTACGTGGCGTCTGAGGTGTGCGAAGACTCCATCACTGTCGGCATGGTTCGACACCACGGCCGCATCATGTACGTGGGCGACGTGCGCAACGTAACACACAAACATGTAAGTGAGAGTCCTCCTCGCCGTCACATGACGCGCTGAATTGCGAATACGGCACGATGGGAGAAAAGCTTTTGATTGTTCCGCTCCGCCGACTGTTTCTGTGCTCAGATCGAAGAGTGGGGACCGTTTGACCTGGTGATAGGAGGAAGCCCCTGCAACGACCTCTCCATAGTCAACCCTGCAAGAAAAGGCCTTTACGGTGAGAAGCGGTCGAGCTTGGTGACACATGTCTTTGAATCCATTTTCATATTAAAGCTACGAAGGCACGGAGGCGCTGAACTTTCTCTGTCCGCCCGCAGAGGGAACCGGCCGGTTGTTTTTCGAGTTTTACCGCCTGCTGCACGAGGCTCGACCGAAGCCGGGCGACGAGCGGCCGTTCTTCTGGCTGTTCGAGAACGTGGTCGCGATGGGAGTCAGCGACAAGCGGGACATCTCCCGCTTTCTAGAGGTAACACGAACACACCAGCTGAGTGCAGCTCTGACACACATGCACATAAATACAGAATACAGGTGAGTGAAGCAGGACAGAGAAGGAATATAAAGATTTACAGCCCCGACGGGAAGCCAGGAGGCTTTCATAGACGCTTTCTGTAGAAACCCAACAAGCACCACACAGAAAGCACTCGAGCACCTCAGCTTCATGTGTTTCACCCTTTGTTTCACTTGATTATCTGACGAAAAAAAGCATCTTAACAATCATAAAGATGTCTGGAAAGCTCATGGGGCTTTCGAGGAAGTAACCCTGCTGCTCCTCTCCAGTGTAACCCAGTGATGATCGATGCCAAGGAGGTCTCTGCCGCCCACCGCGCTCGCTATTTCTGGGGCAACCTGCCAGGCATGTCCAGGTGATACACACACACACACACACACACACAAACACACACACACACGCCATCGTTAACTGCTCTCCTTTCATTATCAAAGCTGATGTAGAGCAGCCACGAGCCGCCGGCACGCTCTCACATTTTCTCCACCCTTTTCAGACCTCTGACTCCGATGACCAACGACAAGCTGGACCTGCAGGAGTGCCTCGAGCACGGCCGCACAGCCAAGGTATCCACCCACGTGAGTGTGTGTACCTGTGTGTGTTTGTGTGTGTGTGTGTCTGCGCTTACGATCATGTGCTATCAAGCTTAAGAAAGATTGAGGGTTCGACAGCAAGTAGAGCCAAATGTGGAAAGATTCAGTCTTTGCATGTAAGTTAATGTCTGGCAGTTATGGGCGGAGCATTGATTTCTCCTTTGAGCACAGATGGATTCTATATTTGAGGCATGTCCTTCTAATTCTGAAAAAAATATACCATCATTCATGTCTTTTTACTTCAGTTTTTACTGCGTTTTCCTGCTGTACTTTTTCCCTACAAGCAAGAGGAGAAGTTAGTCTGTTAACGATGACGTTAGTCTGACGATAACCATCTTAAAATCAGAAAAAGCTTCTGTACGAACGCAGAATAGCTGTAGAATTAAAAAAGGATTTGTGTGTGTGTGTGTGTGTCTGTCTGTGTGTCTGTCTGTGCTGGCGTGTTCGTGTGTGTTTGGCTCTGGATGTTGATTCCAGTTTGAGAAGTTGCGTACGATAACGACACGCTCCAACTCTGTGAAGCAGGGGAAAGACGAGCATTTCCCCGTCTTCATGGACAACAAGGAGGACATCCTCTGGTGTACCGAGATGGAAAGGTACAGTGGTGTGTGTTCGGCTCTGTTGTGCATCTCTGCTCTGTGTGTGTGTGTGTGTGTGTGTGTGTGCGTGTGTCTCCACTTTTACCTTGTGTGCATGTCCTCATGTTCACTAAAGAAACTGATGAATATGAGTGTGTGTATTGTGTTCGGTGTGTGTACAGTGAATAGTACTTTATTAACACTATGTTTTCGTCTGTTTGGTGTAAATAAGTATTGATTAGGTGACTGTGTGTGTGTGTGTCTGTGTGTGTGTGTGTGTCCCTTCACAAGCCTGACAGCATCTGGTAGAAACACGTCAGTGCACACAAGCTGCAGCCTCTCGTCTTGTTGTGCAACATGTGCAGCATTCACTGATGAACCGTTAGAAAATAGTGACGAATGTGCGTCACGACGTCCAAAATAACGTCTTAAGATTCAGACGATGTGACTCCTCGTGTTTGGGAATGTTAATCCGTGGTTGTAACAGCTGCTGATTCGTTTGTGTGGACGTTTGGTGAACTGGCTGATTGTTCCAGCTGAACTCAGCGCACCTCTCACCCTGAAATGACCAGCGTGTGGTGTGTCCGCAGGGTGTTCGGCTTCCCCGTCCACTACACCGACGTGTCCAACATGAGTCGTCTGGCCAGGCAAAGGCTGCTGGGACGTTCCTGGAGCGTCCCCGTCATCAGGCACCTCTTTGCCCCGCTCAAGGAGTACTTCGCCTGCAACTAGTCACACACGCCAACAACTCTCTCTCTCTGTCACACACACACACACACACACACACACATACTGTCCATACATAAACAATATGTAATGACAGACACACACAGATAACTACACACAGTATACAGCTAGTACATGAAGGTTGGGTGACACAGATGACCGGACAACACACACACACACACACACACACACACACACACACACACACACACACACACACACACACACGCACACACTGTAAAGGACTGCTTCCCCAGATCCCATGTAGACCACTGGCTGAACTTAGTCCCCTGGTGCTACCTTGCTAATTTACACACACACACACACACACAGACACACACACACACACACACACACACACACAGTGGTGAAGGGTCTTTGTACTGTATTTGTTCACACACAACTTCCTGTCCGACCTTGAAACTGGTGTCTTCTGGCTTTACTGTGTCAAAGCAGCTGGAGTTCAAGTCCTCCAGGGGGCGCAAAACTGACAAAGACGATTTTTAACAGCTCTCAGAATACATCAACACACCAATGAACCCCTCTGAACCGTAACACTTAACTGTATTCGTGTGTAGGGATAGTGCCGCTGGTGTATTACAGTGCAATGAACACACACACACACACACACACACACACACACACACACACACACACACACACACACACACACACCCACACAGACACACACACACACACACACCAGTTAACGCTCGTGGTGCTGGTCAGTGAGTGACAGAGTCCAAATGGTGCCACTTTAATACACTTTTAAAGTTTTTGGTGCTCTTGGAGACTGAACGGTCTCTGGTTGCGTCAGTCGCTGCAGGTTCGCGTCCCTAACAGAGTTCAAACACACGCTCACAAGCAGGCGGAGGCAACACAGGCGAATTTAGCGAGAGCGCGCAAGGGAGCGTCCGAGGGAAAAACCAAGGCAACTGTGTTCAGACAGATTCACGTGAAGCCTTTTTTAACACGACTACAGCTGATCAGACTGTAAAAGCTGCTCTGGAGGTACAAATCATGTCAGTGGTTGAGTTGAACGTCAGTGGGCTGAGCTAAAAACAGGCTTTTTCTGAGGGAGGGGCAAAGCAACCGTGTCAGCGACGCCCCGCCGCGTGAAACACTGAAATAAAAGAGAGAAGATGCCTCAGAAGTCTGTGGTTATTTTATTTTTTTCCTTTCTTCATGTTTGTTAGCCTAGCGTCTGTTAGCTTCCACTCATGAGGTTGCAAGTCGTCCTCTGGCTCATAAATACACATGAGATAAAATCCACACATTGGCAGTTCCAAAAGAAATCAAAACTCACCAAAGGGGAATAGAAATAACGTTTAAAACGAGACTAATTCGGTGCAGAATCTGGGAAAAATAAGACACTAACAGACTTTTTAAGAAACATCAGAGCCGAGATCATCATGGGAAACCTTGCAAATGTCTCCAGCTCCAGGGTTTGGAGCGCCCTCTGGTGGGGAAACCAGGAGAAAGAGTGCACAGCAAGGACACGCTCACGCTGGGGTAAAACAATGCTTTGTGTGCCACAGAGTTAGTGTCAGCACTCACTGGATGAGAGGAATTGTACAAACAAAGACAGAATAAAGTCAGCTTTTAAACTCAGTGCCTAGCCGTCCTCAGGCCGTTCTTACATATTTAAAAACTGAAGTTTGCTGCATGGCTCTTGGTTGTCGGGACCTTCATCCACTGTTAGGCTTCCCTACAACAAGCACTTAAACACATATGCTGTTTTTATTATTTCTCGGTGGTTTCTGCAGTATTTTAGGCAGTGATTGTACATTTAGGTTATGCTAATGCTTTGGTGAATATGCTGTGATATACTGTACACTCGTAGCATTTTAGGAATCGGTTCATTTCCTCATGCTGGTATGCAAGACTCCGTAACATTCGTAAAAGTGCTCTTGTAGTGCGTTGAATACTGTTCGGTGTTGCTCAAATGACTGTGATGTTGATCTTAATGGTGCAAAATTGGAATAATACTGTCTGTCACTTTAATGATTGTGTCACTTGCCTGGTGGATAGATGTCATAATACTGTACCAAACCTCAGTGAAAAAACACTCTATTTAAGCCCGCGGTGGTTGTTATGTTGATGTACTTTCTGTTCAAATAATGCTTAAACAAAGTCCAGAAAAGCAGTTAAACTGTGAAATGACAATATAAGGTAGTCTTTCTATGTAGCTTGGTGAACTTGGTGTGGCTCAGTTTGTTTTGACCCATCATGAGAGTGACTTTCGTGGAGTGTGACGCACTAGCCAACATCAGTTTGCTGCCTGTTTGAAGGGACTGGAGGTCACAACGTCATTTTCTATAATCAAATACACACGCTTTTATTTTATTGCTTTTATTTTGAAAACATCTTGAATATGTGTACTGACTTCCTGTCCCTCAGAAACCACTTAAGTGCCCATTTGCTCATGCCCATGTCTGTGTGTTCTACAGCAAGCGGAAGGATGACGTTTGGCAAAATTTGAGGAAAAAACGCAATTTTAAGCTCCCAACAGGCTTTAAGTCGTCCAGTGAGATAATTTCTGCCTCCAGAGCAGCGCTGCCTCTGACAAACATCAAACTAAAACACCCGTGGACTTGCTAGGAGTTCAGTGTCTTGCTCACAGCAGCATTTGAAGTCAAAGGAAAGTGGGTGGGGGGATTAAACCTGAACCCTGTCAGCTACAATCCAGCTTCTCTGGTGTCTCAGTCTCAGTGTTGCCATTTTTCATCAGGTGGGACGGTGACGTCGTCACAGTCCACCGGCCCTCGCAGTAACGCTCTTACTTTGCTTCATAGGGATCTAAAATGTCCTCCAGTTATCACAGCGACATCCACTGAAACCAGATGCAGACCTTTAATCTAGACACTATGCTGGTTTTCTACTTCCTACGACTGAGACAGACGGCCCTGTTTAAATAACAAACACTTCCTTATTTCACAGGTACAGTTGTACCGCCTGTCGCAGGTGTGTCTTCTGCCTTTTACCCAATGCATGCTGGGATCAACCCGGCCTCTGTGACCTTGAATGGGAATAAGCAAGTGAAGAATGTGGCTTGTCATCGAGTAAGTGTTGGTGCGACTGTGACGCGCACACACACGGACAGCGTGTGTGTCCGTGGTGTTTTTACTTACACAGGGCTGTCTTTAGAGAAAACTCAGTTCAGTCTGGTGCTCTTGGTCCTCAGACGACCATCTTTTTCCGGGAAGCCTTCCGATCCTCTGACCTTCCTCAGATACCAGCTAACAACTGGACACAGTCATTGCTGACACACACACACAAACACACACACACACACACGCACACACACCACACATGCACAAACAGCAACAAAAACCAACAATAAACCAGCAGGTTCAACGTTTTTTCCATCATGTTTACTCTCCGTTTATACAACCAACCTTCAGGTGCTTTTTGATCTCTGCTCTTTTTTACAGTGCTCTTGCAGGTTACACACATACAAACACACATACACACACACACACACACACACACACTTGCTGGAAACACAGTGCAAAGGCTTCTCTAAACTCCTTTCTCGACAAAACACGTCATATCTCCACACATACACATACACACTGTGTTTTTGCCGGCCGCCTGTTGCCATCAGGCTTCCCACGGCGCCTTCAGGTGTGACATCATCACCCTGCGTCGCTTGGTGCTCCCAAACTCCCCCTCCCACCCCCCGACCCCCAGGTGCTGCATGTCAGTCAGTCAGTGTAATCTCCGATTCCATGTTAGATTAGGGAGTAATGATCATAATAATAATGGTAATAATAATAATTACAATAATAATCTGTTATTGTGTGTGTGTACTGTTCCAGGTTGGTGCTCAGTTCAGTTCAGTCTCAGCCTAGAGGGGAGAGAGAGAGGCTAGAGAAAGCATATATTACAGTTAGTATAGTGACTTGTTCTATTGTACCCAAGGATGCCAGAAGAAATTGTAGAACCGAAACTAAAAGGAAACTCTCAAAGCAGAGCGAGTTGAAATAACACCAAACGCAGAGCTGTCAGGATAAAAAGCCAGAAATCATGACCACCAATCAGGGAGCGCGTCAGGGCCTCATCAGTGAAGCAGGGAGGAAGGTGTGCTACATAAAATGCACATTTTCTGATCTGTTGGGAAGTGCTGGACAGTTTTTATTTAAGGCTGCAGTGACGGGAAACAGTGACAAACACCTGTCACACAGTTTCAGTTCAGTTTACTCTCACAGAAGACGCAGAAAACCAGAAAATACTCACATTTGAGAAGCTGGAGAGGATTTTTTTTCTCTAACAAAATCATCAACATTGTTGTTGCAGATTAATTTTCTGTCAGTTGATGAACCAGTTAATCGTACCAGCTTCACTTTTACTCCTCTTCACATTCAAGTCTGAGAAGGGAAAGTCTTCAGTACAAAGTATTTGGCTTCGTTTTTCTTACTTGCACATTAAAATCAAACTAGTTCAGTAAAATACTAAACTTAAAAGTTCCATTTCAAAGGGACCCAACAAAAGTCTGAGGGGTCAGTTCAGTTGCTTTTTTGGATCCTCTGACCTCTAAAATCATAAAGGAGACAAGCAGCATCTCTAGTTGAGCTGCTCACAAACTGCATCTGCACACTGCAGCACAACTGTTACGATGAAGTAAATGAATCAGGACCAAAAAACGAGGGATTTTTAAAATGTGCCCTGTAGGACTTTGAAGAGGATGTTTGGGATGAAAACATTGATATCAGACATTGTTGGAGCAGAGATTAGCTGCTCGTAGCTCATCGACACACGCGGCCTGTGAGGAGGGCTCACGGCCAGCTTCACTTCGAAGGCTCGCGGCCACGAAAAGCTGGAAGCCACCGGTTCAAAAGGCAGCCGAGTGTCAGCTCCTGTTGTCAGACGGTGTTATTTCAACGTCTGTCTGTTTGAGAGAGCGGTCGGGCGAAAGCGAGAGGAATGGAGTTGATATTCCGAAATGATGGGTGACACGGTGATGATGTTTCTGTTCGCCTATCGACAGCTTTGAGGCTGAGTGACGCGTTGTTTTCAACACTGATACACTTATTAACACATACACCCAAAACACTGTCTAACACACAGAGCGGACGCCGCTCACACGCAGAGATACATGCACAACACCTCCAGATACAATGCTGTGGCGCATTCAGACACTCATCTCATGGACTAAATGAAAGATGAGCTTTTAGGAAAAGGAGGACCCGGAGGTGTTTCAAAAGGTGCTAAAATTTTATCTGAAAATAAGAAAAATATATTGTTAGGAGTATAAATCAACTTTGTCTTTACAATGACTGTATTTAAGTTTGTCGTAGTAATGAAAAGGCACTATTATTATTTTACTCTTGTATGAATATGAACTAATTAAAAAGGCATTTTAACTTTGTACTTGAACAATGTAAGAAATGAAACGTGAATAAAAAAAAAAAGACTGTTTCTTGTGATTTGGCCTGAAGGCTCAGTGTTATCTACCTTTATATCAGCTAAGGGTGTTCTCAGATCAGTTTGAGTGTCTTACTAAAGCCTGTGTGTTACTGAAGCCTTAAGCCTTATGATGGATGAAGTCAGGGTATAAATGGTCACTATTAATTATGCCGAGGTCCAAATCAGTCTTAAAAAATAATTAAATGCCACAGGCAATAGCACATAGTGATCTGCTCATTACCTACTTCATGTGACAAATTATTTATCGTATCATACTTGAATATTCAGTATGTCATCGGCTCTGGTGTCACTCATGAGTTTTCCTGTGCAGACAGTTCAGACAGACGGGCAGTGAATAATTCATCAGCTGACACCTGTAGGAAACGTCTGTTCACACAGCTCTCACCTCCTGAATTCCCACCACGGCACCAGTCAGCCGTGCTGCCAATGAGGAGCGCCCGGCCTCCATGCTGTGGCCCTTCAGCCCCATATTGTCGCCTTCAAGTGCTCCCTGGAAGCTCCTCTGAGTGGAAGTGTGGCATTCAAGTGCTCCGAGGCAGAAATGATACCAGTCTGGATGCTGTGGTTTAGGAGGATTTCTTCTCTGCTGCGTTTCATCTCAGTGATCAGTCAGTTCAGATTTTATTTTGTCATCAGCAGCAGCAGCAGCAGAAAATGCAGCTGTTTTCCATCAGGGTGAGAGCTTCCTGATGTTTTCATCCCTTCACAAAGTTGAATGCAATAGTTTATGCAAAGTTAGTGGAGGATGCATTAATATGTTTTAATCTGCTGAGGGACAGTTTCATATCAATTTTCTGTAACTTGCAGAATAGATGATTGTAAATCCTCTCAAACTGATTATGTTTACTCTGGAGAGTTTTAAATGTCTTCTCAGGAGAGCTTCGGCAACTCTTACTGATATGGGCTCATTTGAGACATTGGAGAGTCTGTGTTGCAGGATTTCAGGATTTATTTATTACTTAAACTAAAGGATAAGATTTTTATTGAACCCTTTTGGAAATCCACGTTACTGCAACAGAAGTGGTAAACAAAGATGTAAGAAAATAGATAACTATTTAAATGAAATCAATACAATAGCATTACATGGCATCAAATTAAAAATACACCTCAGACTAAGATTAAATGATACGTATAGTACTTATGTGAAGAAATAATGAGTCAAGTACTGTAATTCTTATTGAGGGAGTAGAGAGGCTTGTTAGAGTATTACAGCTGTTTTAAACATGTTTTTACTGCAGCTGATAAAACAATGTGACCACAAGGTCCAATAGGAGTTGTTATTATATATTAGCGTTGTATATATTAATAATTACATACTGATCAACTTCATCTGTTTAGGCTGCGGAAGGACTTTGTGATAATATAGCTTTGTCAACCACTGCTTCAAAGAAACTGACTCAAATATACGGTATTTATCACAATAATACAATTTCTCCTCAGACACAACAACTGTTTCAATGGCTTGATTACATTTAGTCATTGAACACTGCAGGAAAGCCGTTGGATTATCGTATCATCAGGTGATAATAATTTATTATAATGAGATAATAATAATTTCCGACAGCATTTGAAGGCAGCACGTGTCTCCGGAGGCTGGAGGCGCGCCCCTGTCTACTGAGACCCCTTCTCCAGCTCCTATTGGTCTGTTTTTCTGTTGCTCAGGTTCGAGCGGCTCTTGATTGGCTGCTGCCGGACTGTCGGCATCGAAGCATCTGCGGCTCGCGCTGTGCCAGCTGTCCTCGCGCACTCGGCTGGTGCTGGGCAGTAGAGAGAGGCGCCTGCTGAGGAGGATCTGGGAACCTGGAAAAAAAAAAGGGTAAGAGGCCAAAAAATGTTAGGAAAAAAAAAGATGTCAGGGTCTCTTTTTCTGCCTGACAAGAATGGAGGAAATTCGTCATTAATTTTATTATTTATACCGTTAAAAATCTTTATATATCAGTTAAATCTCGTCTAACGTTGATACCCGCAGCGTTCAAATGATAATGTTTTTTCCCACTTTAACATTAATGTTAGCTTAAAATCACAGCTTTCTGTGCCTTATTTTAGATTTCCAATTACCCAGTGATGTGATTATTCGTGCATATTTAAATGGGAAATCAATCAATGCGTACGTTTTTTTAATTAAAATGTCCGAATTTCACATAAATCCGGAGAAAATTTGAAGACTAGCAGTCGTATGTTGTAAGATAACGTCGTGTGCCTTTCGGCGACGAGATCTGCGTGTGTGTGTGTGTGTGTGTGTGTGTGTGTGTGTGTGTGTGGATTTGGCGTGCCATCAGTGCAATAAGGCTGTGTGTGTGTGTGTGTGTGTGTGTGTGTGTGTGTGTGTGTGTGTGTGTGTTTGTTTGTTTGTGTGTTGGTCGTTATGTAAGTCCGTCATTCGTTTATAGGCTATTCTCTGTTCTACCGAATATATTGAGTCACAGTGATGATGAAGAGGAAGGTCTGGAGTCGTCATGCATACAAACGAGCCCGCTGGTGTGTGTGTGTGTGTGTGTGCGCGCGCGCCCGCCGTCATCGTGTGCGTGTGTGTGTAGCTGAGAACATCATGCGAACAGGTGATTTGATCTCCTGTTTCACCTCCTTTTCTCTTGGATTATGTTTGAAGGGTTTTACATGCGGACCGGCTCTGGTTTTGTGGATGGGGGGGGGGGGGGTCTTCATCATTTGGTTTAAGGATCCTTAAGGGTGCTTGAAGGGGCTCGAGGGGTCCTCAGTGCAGCACAATGAATTGAATACATTAGAAAGCATCCTAATGAGATGATGTAACCTGTTTGTCTACACACGCTGTTTTCCATCAGCGCTGCTTCTATTCTGCTGTGATCAAATGTGATTAATCCTCTTTTTTGATGAGCTGCAGGATCTTTAAGTCTGTAAATGTCAAAATAAAAATGGATGCACAACGTTACGAAGCAGACAAGGAAGCTAATCCTCACATTTGAGAGGCTGTGATTAGAAAATACTTTGATTCGCTGATTTGATAAATGGGCAGCAGGTCGATCTAATGAGCAGGAGGGTTTCTGGGAACCTTTCTGGTCCTTCTGGGTCGAGATCGCATGTTGTCATCTTTTTGGGTGTCCACCCACAGTCCAGAGACGTGCAGGTTAGGCTGCTGTGACTGTGACAGCCCTGTATTTGTTGCTGTGAGGGCTGAAATCAATGAGAAAGAAATGGCTAGTTTATGTTGCTCAGGCCTGCTTTGCTTGAGCTGCGCGTCATTTGACCGCGTCTGACGGCAAAGTTATTAACAGCTGTTCTGAATGGCCAGCGCTCACAGGCGGGATCAGAAGCCCCCTGTCATAGACAAGGGCGATACCCGACGAATCCTGCGGGTGGAGGTGAGGGTGCACGCTTTCAGACTGTCCTCGAAGGCATCCATGGTGGCTCACTCACATGTGAAAAGTGATTGAGTTTAAGGTGAAAGTTGAAACCCCGGATACTCTCTCGCCTCGGCTCACCTGGTCAAACGACCTGCTGGTGGCACAGAGGGAAAGGTCAAAGGTCAGTGCTTCGGTCGGCCTGACCCAGAGGAGGGTCAGAGGTGAGAAGAGGAAGAGATGGATTGATGAGAAGATGAATGTTTTTCACACAAGCGTACGATGACGTGGTGATGAGGGTGCGTGTGAAGAGACAGAGATGTCTCTAATCCTGAGCGCTGGCCTGGTTCGTTATGTGACGCTGTTGTTTCTGTCTGTTTGTCTGTGTGTGATTCACTGATGGCTTATTCATCCATGAACCTCCAGTAGCACCCACAACTCTTCAAACCTCATCCTGCACGCGTGTGCGTGTGTGTGTGCGTGTGTGTGTGTGTGTGTGTGTGTGTGTGTGTGTGTGTGTGTGTGTGCACGCCGTTGTGTTTAAAGTCTATTTTTGTCTCCAATCGGTTGTAAAGTTGTCCCATGCACATTTGTTCTGGCTTTTTAAATAGATCTGCTGTTCGCGCACACACACACACACACACACACACACACACACATATTGACTCGCGCACTGTACACCGCCGCTTCCTGTGGCGATTACGCTCTCGATCAAGCAGGAGTCAGCAGCTGTCTGTCATGCATCCACACAAACACACACAAACACACACACACACACACACACACACACACACACACACACACACACACACACACACACACACACACGTAGCCTGCACTTGGCCAGAAACAGACATGTGAGGATGTCAGCAGCTCGTCTGTCACACTGAAGCTGTTTTTTAAACACGCACCGCGAGCTGCAGCTTTAATCTTCATCCCGCCTTTTGTTTCGCCTCTGACTGCTTCTCTGCTTCTGCTGACGCCGTTTAGACGTGTTTGTAATTCGTTAGTGGTTCGCTGATTTTATGTGGAGGTGCTATATGATGGAAATAACTGCTTTGAAGCGTTGAAATGAAGCTCAAGATGTGAGTTTCCTTAGAAGATTATCTGATGCAACTTCAGCCAGCTAAAGGCAAACAGCACCAAATGAAAACACAGGGGCGACTCGGGTTAAAGAAAGCTGATTTCTCTTGAACTTTAATTAATTTTAGCCTTTTTATTCCCTTTTTTGTGCCACACTTAGAGCTGCAATGATTAATTGATTAGTTGTCAACTATTAAATTAATCACTAACTGTTTTGATGATCAATTGAACCATCAAATTCTCTGATTCCAGCCTCTTAAATCTGGATATTTTCTGGATTCTTTACTCTTTGCTGAACTGAATATCTTATTGTCATCGTCAGAGAGCATGTTGGTGTTTCATTCATGACAGTAACACAGCAGAAATCATCTCATCCTCAATGAAGGAATCAGAATGTCTTTTCTTGGACAGCTTTGATGCAGAAACAGCTCACACTTGAACGATCAGCGTGCAGGTTTCACAATGCAAACTGTGAAATGGCTGCATGTCTGGCATGACCGCGTTATGAGAACGTGTGTGTGTGCGTGTGTGACATTGTGACAGTGTGACTTTGGGAGTCTAGACTAAATCTGCCTGCTGCTCCTCATTCATTATTAATTAACACCCCATTAAAATACAGTCTGCATGCAGAGGGGAGAGAAGTCAGGGTGTGTCTCGGTGTGTGTGTGTGTGTGTGTGTGTGGCATTGTTGTGGTTTGGCTGTATGTCGCCCTGTTTCTGACTGTCTGTCTGTTATACCTGCGATGACACAGCAGAAAGTGAACACACACACACGCACAAACACACACATGCACACAGTAGACAGTAGTAGAGAATGAGTGCATGCAGTTAGTGAGGCCGCAGACCCTGAACTGTGCAGGTGCAGCGTCACTCTTCATCCATCTGAGGTGAAAAATCACTTTTGGATGAATCAGAAATCACCAGTGTTACGTTTCACGGACGCACTCGGCGGTCGTGCAGCAGTAAGACACACCAAGTCGACTCAGAGAAGCAGCCGTGACGAAGAGCGACGGTCCGCTCCTCACGTCACAGCACCTCCTAACGCCTCAGTTTGTCTTATGTCCTGTAGTGTCTCCTCCGTCACCTCATGTCACATCTCGCCTCAAGTCGACTCACATCACTTCAAGTTGGCCCAGTTCTTCAGTGAACAGCCTGTTTCTCATCCAGAAGACTCTCTGAAAGGACAAACAGGACTTCTTTCTATCGAAGAAAATAAGGTGAAATCGGGGAAATCACCGATTCACACGGCTGCTTAGCCAGTCAGACAGCTCAGAGTGTGTGTGATGCTGGTTTATCGTGCTGCACCAAACCTGCGGTCGCTGGTCGACCACATGCAGCAGACGCGATGATTTTTACGCTTCCTTCCTTTGTGCAGCTCGAGGGCTCGCTGTGAGTATTGAAGGTGTCACTGTCCACAGCGTCACTTATATAAGTTGACTTTAATTTCCTGGGACTTTACAGTCCTCGCAGACGCACAAAGCTCCCAGTGTCCAGCGCAGAGGTCTGTCCAGTCAGCGTTCCCAGTCCCACACGCAGCCAGTCAGCTGTGTGGGTTTGGATGGAGCGGACTGGAAAACAGTGACAACAGCAGCTCCAGCCTTCACATATCAGTGACAGAGACTCAGACATCACTGTCTCACCGTCCTTACTGTTACTGGATCTGAGATCCTCCACTGCTTCCAGTCTGCAGTCAGTGACTGGTGGATGTGTCATCTGGTGTCTGGACAGTGACAGTCCAGTCCACTCCTCTTAGCTGCATCAGTAACACCTAAATCCTGCATCCAGAAGACTTTCTGCAGCTTTTGATAGCAAAATTAAGCTGAGGTATTTCACAGCGATTGTGTGAAATGTTTCCCTTTCTTTAGCATTTTAAGCTACATCAGAGCTCTTGGAAAAGGTTGTTTACCATCGTCAACAAAGAAAACCGTTTTACTACTCTGATTGGCCTGACGGGGGCACTACAGTTAAAGAGCAGGAGGTTCAGCTTTCGTTTGAAATCACTCAAACGAGGGACGGAAAGCAGGTTTTAATATCACTGTGCTGATATTTTAACTTCAGCTTGACAAGTCGGTCTTGGTGTTTTGTATGCTTCACCATAACATGACATGCAGTGTGTGTGTGTGTGTGTGTGTGTGTGTGTGTGTGTGTGTGTGTGTGTGTGTGTGTCTTTGTGGGCTTTTCCACTGAAAGCACTCCAATTCCAATCTCCTGGGAGACCAGTCCTTTATTGTGGCTGCCAGGCCTTCAGGGCTCCACTTTCCATGCTGCTCCTCTCCTCCCCTCCTCCCCTCCTCCCCTCCTCCCCTCTGCCCTCTCCATCACCATGTTTACCTCCATCACGTTATCTTTCATCTCTACATCATCCCCTTCTCCTCTTCCTCCATCACTGGACTCGTCTCATGTCATTGTCACCGTTATTCCGCTCCATCTCTCTTTTCCTCCATCTCTTCGTCACCCCCTCGTTCTCCGTCAGCTCGGTTGGAGTCTGACCTGGTGCCAAACGATTTCTGTTTCGTGCTGAAGCAACAGGATCATGGAATGCCTCAGAGCAAAGCCACACAGTGCAGATATATTAATATTCTCCTCTTTAATAATGGTGTATTTCAGAAAATCTACTCTGACCAACAGGAAAACCAAACCTAACCTTTCGTCACCTCTTTGGCCCAGTTTAGCCTCATCTGGTTGGGGTGCAAACTTCAGGCTCCAGCTTATTTCTTTCCTCCCCTCATTATTCAGTTTTTCTGTTCTCTTTCTTCTCCTGTCGCTCCCCTCCTCTCTCTCCTCTTCCTCTCTCTATTCTCCTCCATCTCTTTGAGTTGATTCTGTGTGACTGGGAGGCCATTGTATCCTGCCATCAAACACATTGCGTACAGCCATCCATGCAGAATACACATGCACACAGAGGGATGTTTGGAGAAGAGCCTCTCCGTTTGTTGGTCCCATTTGATCTGAACAAGCTGCCTTTTCTTTCTCAGTAATCATCACATCCTGGATACAAACTGTCTTAAAACTGACTCTTTGTTATTGTAATTATAAAGTAATTCTTTTAAAAATGAAACATCAGGAAGCTGCGTTCAGGAGGATTTCACAAACTGAGTGCAACATGTACTGTAACTAACACAACCTGAAATTATCATCGCCAGAAGTAATCATTATCTGCGGTGAAGTGGGGGGCAGGGACGAGAAATGCTCTCGGACACCACCGGGCGTTCGTTTGGAAAGTGCTCATTCTGCAACATGGAGTGGAAATGCTTGAAATGAGGTTAATTACGTCCGTGTTTCTAAACCAAAGAGCCTGCATGCTCAGTAACACTCACCTGGCTTTACATGTTTGTAGGAAGGAGGACAGCATTTACTTATATTATTGATCAATCATGCAGCCAGTCCTCTCACTGGAAGAGCTGGAACAAGAGCACGTTTGAAATAAATGACTTAAACAATTCATTGACTGTCAAACTGTTGTTATTAGTTTCCTGTTGATCGATTAACTGACGAGTCGTTTCAGCTCCAGACAGCTCTGTCCATTAGATCATTAGATCACTGCTTGCTGCCTGCCGTGTGGCTGCACTTCTGAGAGCACGCTTCGATGTGATTCTGTGTGTGTGTGTGTGTGTGTGTGTGTGTGTCTGTGTGTGTGTCAGACCAAAACATGGCAGCAAAGTTTTTTCTGTTCATTCAGCTTGATTCTGTTTTTATTATCAAGCTCTGTGATTCTGACTGTTTTCTGCGTTGTGGAAGTCATTGGGCCCTCATGTTGTATGTTAGCTGCTAAGTTAGCAGCCAAATACTTAAAGCTGCACAAGTTCTACGTCACCACCCGCCCTCTGCTGCACTCATGCCCTGCCTCCAAGCCCCTTCTCCCTGCGGCATCCAGGGAGGAGGGGCTCCAACCAGTAACGTTAGCCTTAGCATCGGAAACAAGCTAACTCTGCCCAGCCGCTACATCACAGTCGCTAACATACCGTACGCGCTGTGGAGTGTTACTGTAACAATCACCTTATTAGCCTCGTGGTTACTTGTTGTCTTAGCCGTACATGCTGTTGTTGGCAGCGGCGGTGTGGGCGGAGTCTCCTTCGCGGGTGGCTGTTGCTCCACCATAGCTTTCACTCGCCTCCTGACGCCGCTCACAGAGCGGTTTGACTGAGCGGCAGCCGGCAGCATGAGCGGAGTGAGGGGGCGGTTCACAGCGTGTGTGAGCAGTGATTGACAGATGTCAGACACTCCCTCAGACACTCCTGATTGGCTGTTTTGTGTCGGGTGCGGTGGATTCTTGCAAATGGCAGTAGGAGCAGTAGGTGGGACCGATGGAGCCGTTCACAGACGACATGTTTCATGTTCTGCTGTCTGGGCATACGGACAGTTTTAGCAAAAAATGACTTTTATACAAGTTACCTACTGCAGCTTTGAAGAAGCCTTCATTCTCCATCAGTCCATGCAGGCCTCTGCAAATCTGTCATGTCCATTCAGCTGCTTTAATAGATTTGTAAATTATAGATCCTCTGCTCACCTTTTAATATTTCATAGACTGAGCTGGCACACTAAAAGCTTGGAGGACGTTTTCTTTTACCCGAGATAAAAAGACAGAATATGTGTCAGAAACCTTGACTCAGCAGAAAATGCAGTATAAGCAGGCTGATGTCGGATGATTGTCTCCTGTCCACCGCTTTGTCGCAGGCTGATGTTTAGATATCAAATAATAATTCTGTGTCATGGCTGGAACTGTTCTTGCTGTAATTTCGATCCGTCGCCATTTAAACAGCACCAATTTTTAAGGCTCAATCTGTGCACAGTGTTGTGGGGGGAGTGTTCAGGGCTGTGGGAGTGAGTGGTTTCCAGTTGAGCTGCCACTCCAACACGCCAGATGAGTCATACAGCAGCGCTTTCCCATTTGTTCAACGGCAGAAGCTGCCTGTGCAGAACAGCATCAACATCATGGTCTACGTCTTTCTCGTGTAACGTTGATGTTAAACGCCTTTTTTGCTGCTCTTGTAGGACTATGGCTGCCAACATGGGGTCGATGCGTATCCTCATCAAAGGAGGGAAGGTGGTCAACGATGACTTCACCCAGGAAGCAGACGTGTACATCGAGAACGGCATAATTCAGCAGGTAGACCACATTTACACACACACACACACTGTTCAGAGTTCATGCATCCTCACTACAATCCCACACACATTAAAACATGTGCTTCACCGTTTGTTTCCCTTCATGCGTCTGTCAAGCATACATACACACACACACACACACACACACACACACACACACACACACACACACACTTTGACCCACACACTGACTGTCCAGTGTGTCCCCAGCTGTTACTGTGACTCATTCCACAGTAATACAACATGGAGAGGATGAAGCGCTCGGTGAACTCTGTGACCGCTCTTGATGATAGTGAAGGCTATAATTAGCTTGCAGTGTTGTCATGGAAGTAAGCGTTGGCTCTTGTGAGGAGGATGCATTTGACTGAGACACCTGGAAAGCTCAGCCGTACTTCTCTTAAAACACTCCTTATTTCCACCGCTAATGAGAGGATCAGGTCAGTGGACGAGGGTCTATATGTCACCATGAAATGGTCCCTTAGTTTTGAATGATGCTATAACTGAAACAATGATTTAAACATGGTTTAAGGAATCATTTTGAGGTTCAACCTCACTGCGAGATGTCACTAAAACACTGGTCCTTAAAGATGTGTCTGATGGTGAGGTCTACTGCATCGCCTAATCCACTCTTTACATCAGAAAACTTTTGCTTTTGGTTAAGAAGAGCTCATTGAAACATGCTGTATGTACTGGTGTCAACTGTCAAGCCAACTGACAGAACACCAGGAGCCATGTTAGCAACTCTGTGAGGCTTAAAGCTAATGCTAGTGTCAGCATGCTAACATGCACACAGTGACAATGCTGTCACGCTGATGCTACGCGGGGATAACGTTTACCATGTTCACCATCTTGGATTGATGTAAGTGTCGTGTTATGTTATGAGGATTGATCCTGAGGAGGTGATCAATGTGTGTAACCGATTTCATGGCACTCCATCCAATAGGAAGAGATATTACGGTCTGGACCAAACCTAAAAATGTGAATTGAACTCTCACTCTGGTATAATTTTGCATGTAAAGCCTCTTTCCTGACCAAAGAACCTTTGATTTGCTCTCTTTGATACGACCGTTCAGCATCTGTTCACAGTTTAATAGACTGCATTAAAAGCACAGTAATCCAGGCACCAGTGTCTTTTGTAGCCCTTCATAGTCAGTACATGCAGGTGTACAGGTGTGTAACCTGTGTGCGCGTGTGTCCTCCCGGCAGGTTGGAAAGGAGCTGATGATACCGGGCGGTGCGAAGGTGATTGACGCCTCTGGAAAGCTGGTGTTGCCGGGCGGAATAGACACCAGCGTTCATCTGCAGGAGACTTTCATGAACGCAAGCATTCAAGATGACTTCTACAGTGGGACCAAGGTACACACACACACACACACACACACACACACACACACACACACACACACACACACACACACAGAGGACTGTGTTATGACTGGGCTCTGATTAAGCACATTTAGAGGCAGCTGCCACACGCTGACACACCTTCTCTCGCTCTCTACACACAAATCTTCGCCCTGCTTTCAGTTTCATCCATTGGTCAGCGCTAATGACCACACGTGCTCTCGGCCCGGTCCTGCAGGAAGTAAATCCAAACAGCTGTCACAAGTTTGAACTCTCACACACAGCTGCTCAAGTCTCCTTACTGCATTTATTGGTTCAGTTCTTGTGGATGCTCTGCATTTTCTTCACTAATCCCCCGAGACCCAGAGCAGCGAGGACGAGTTGATAATTAGGAGACTTAAAAATTCAGAGAGGGAGTGTGATTGTGGCCTGCAGCAGGGTGTGCTGGGGGATGTTGTTGTTCTTGTTCCTGACAGTTTTTTAAGTCAGGGGCATCAGCTGTGTGTGAGGGCGTGGCAGTCGTTGTTCGTAATGTTGAAATCCAGTTTTTGTCTAAACAGATAGCGATCATTTAGGACCGATGCTCCTTCCTGTGATTATAATCTGCTCGGTGAATTACGACGAGCGATTCGTCACGTTTAACGAGCGATCGCTGCGCCGCGGGGTCTCCAGAGGACGAGGGACTTTACTTTAATTGGAGAGGATGCTGAGTGCCTGAAGAGCGCTTGGGTTTCAGTTTTGTAAAGCCAAGAGGAGAAGTGCTGGCTAAGATTTCCGTTCTGTCATCTTGAGATTCGTATAAGCGAAGTCGGGCGGTTTGATACAAGATGCATAAACTCCAGCATATTTTGTTCCTTTCAGGAGGATAATGAGATGAAATTATGAAGGTGCTTGTTGTATTGTTTTGTTTTTTTTTGACATCCATCCGCAGTCCTGCATGTTTGCTTTCTGTCTGTTCAGTGCTTTTACTGACCTGTACTCCAGGTAGACCCACTGCTGGTCGGAGAAGCCTCTCTTTTGTCTTTCCTCCTCCTCCTCCTCCTCCTCCTCCTCCTGCTCCTCTGACAGTGCGTGTGGGGGGTTTTCTGATAGATGATATTAACTGCAGGTCATTTCATGCTGCGTCTCAGTGAAATGAGGTCTGAGTCCAGTGGAATGTGGACTGAAGTGGGGTGAGAGGAATTTGGTGTGGGGGGGCTGGGGGGGGGGTCGAATCAACCATATGCCAGCTTTACCCCCGCACCCCCCCGATCTCCAGCTCCTACCCACTGACCTCACTGCCATGGCAACTAACCCCCTCTCTTAGTGTGGAAATCAGATGTAGCGAATGTGTGTGTGTGTGTGTGTGTGTGTGCAGGCATTCTGTGATAGTATTGTGTGGCCTCTATGGTGACTGCGTTAGCGTGGCCCTCCTCATCCTCCTCCCTCCCTCTCAGGGTTTTGGAACAGTCTGCTCCCTCTCACGCTTCCCCTCCTTCCTCCTCTCTTCCCTCCCCACTGTTTCCTCTGCTTCACCCCCTTCCGCCTCACCCACTACCCCCCCCAGTACAGGCTCACAGCAGCCAACCACCAGCACCCACAGACTGAATGCAGTGTTCTGTACGTTCACTGCGCTCACGTCAGTTTGATCCCCTCTCACTGTGATCCACAGTCAGACCCAGAGCACTGGATCAGATCGGGACAAATACTCCTCTGAAATTAGCGGACGGCTCTGTGTCTGTCCCAGCAGACACTGCAGAGATCTTTTTAATGTCTCTGCAGGCAGGGAGAGGAGGCAGAGGGAGGAGAGGAGGAGGAGGAGGAGGAGGAGGGGATGAAAGAAGGTGAGGTGTGCAGCTGTGATGTGAGGTATGAGAGGTGCTGATAGAGGCTGATCACAGAGCTGCAGTGGTAATCAGTCTGACACTGATGGACTCCTCCAGAGTCCAGCATGCAGAGATCCTCTCATCCTCTCAGATCAGCCATGTCTCCCTGTCTCTCCCCCTCTTTCACACAGTAAATGTCCTTTTTTTATACTCACTTGATCTAATGTCTGTGTTGTCATTGGTCACTTCGATCCTTCGATCATTGAACTGTAAAACTTTTATTTTCACTGCTGACAGAAAACCTCGGCTGCAGCTACTTGATTTCTTGATTTCAATGAATCATTTGCAACTGATGTTTATTATCATCACTGATTAATCCACCAGTTATTTTCCCAGTTCATCAATAGTTGTATCAATAGTTTGATCAATAAAATGTCAGGAAACTGTCACAACTGGCAGTAGTTATTAATTTCCTTTTAACGGACAGATTGAATATTTGACTAATAATAATAATAATAACAGTTTAATATCCCCAAAGGTTTCGATTCACAGTGACATAGAACAGATTGGGAGTTTGGGAGTTTGGTAGTTTCGTACTCGTCGTCTTCTGCTTATCTGGGTCTGAGTCACGGGGGCAGCAGTCCTGGGATCCTGCTGAGGGATCCCGAGGCGTTCCCAGGCCGGCAGAGAGACGTAATCCCTCCAGCGTGTCCTGGGTCGGCCCCGAGGTCTCCTCCCTGATGGGCATCCAGGACGCATCCTCACCCGATAAATGATTGTTATTGAACAGTTTTCTGTCCATACGATCCCACACTGATTGTCCGTTTGGTTGTTGAAGCAGGGATTTAAGTGCATGCTTCACGTTCTGCTGCCAGCGCCTACACATTATCTTCACAGCGGGGGGTTGGGGATCTTTGATGGACGGGGGGATTCACATTAAAAGGCTGTTTGGGGTTTATGTGTCACATCCACTTTAGCTCTGCTGTCAAGGACCAGTAATATGTTTAAGGAACCAAAGGGGGGGGGGGTCAGTATGTCGGGTTTACTGCGGCTTGTTAGATTAAAACAAGTGGGGTTGATGCGATGGTGTCGTGTCTTATCACAGGATAACCAGTCTGCTCCCAGAATCAGCCGTGTAGAAACATTTCCTCCATTTTTATTTGTTTAACACGGTGACGCCAAAGTCTGTTTCATTACACAATAAATCTATTTAACCATCACTGCAGCTGCATGGTAAATCGGTCAGATATGGTATTTTTGTCATTTTTCAATCTTGACTTAAAAAAATAAAACCGTGTGGCTGCGAACAAAAGTCGTCTGCTCACAAACCTGTGTGATGATGCGTTCGGGTGAAAAGGTGAACGAAGGAATAAAAAGTGTTTTTACAAATGAAATGTCTGAAAACTGCCTGGTCGGTCTGGTTTCTACGCCGAGGAAGATGAGAGGTTTCATCAGTATCACCACCGTTTCATCAGAGCAGTCGCGGATTACAAACGACCTGCCTGTCGCTGACGATGACGTCTCAGATCTCTTCAGCTGGAATTTAGAATCTAAAATTAGAAGTTTGTTCGGTGCCGCTTAAAAAAGAGGAAACAGACGTTTGATCCTGCAGACTGAGTCTTTGTTCCTGAAAAGAAAAGTTTCCTACTGGCACCACACACACCCACACACACACACACACACACACACGCACACACACACACACACACACACACACACACACACATGCACACGGTTCTCTCGTGCACAGCTCTTCGGTTTAGTTTCTTTCTCCTTTTCTGCTCTCACAGTCCACTGGCACTAGATTTTAATTAGGGCCATGCAGCCAGACAGTGTAAATCCCAGAATCCCTAGCTGTATCCATGACACGCACACACGCACACACACACACACACACACACACACACACACACACACACACACACACACACACACGCACACACACTGACAGTGATAAATGACATTACACTTCTCGTATGCATGGATCTTAGATGCTGACGCTGCAGATGATTCGGCCTTGTTACTATGGTGATGGGTAGCCTGATAGCTCATTGGCCGGTGGAGTTGTCACTCAAAAGCAGATGGCCCCGCCCCTGTCTACGACTCGTCTGGAGTCTGGAGAAACGACTCCTCGCTGACACAGAAATCAGAGTTATCTTCACATTGGGTCACATTTTATTCAGACTAGCTTAGAAAAGATGGAGAGCCAGTGCTGCTGTGACGGTGAACGCCTGGTTTGGTTTTTAACTGAATTAAATTATACTGAAGGAAGTCTGTGAGGTGCAGGCAGAGGATGTGTCACCGTCCATGTTTTTATCTCTCCGTTCATTTCCTGTTTCATAAATGATCATTGCCTGTTTTCCCATCACTCCTCGGTGTAATATCCTAGTTCGACTCTGTCAGAGGATATTGGATGAGCGACTGTCAGTGCAGTTTTGGATGAAGAGGAGGAGGAGGCGGAGGAGGAGGAGGAGGAGAGATAGGCATGGCTGAGCAGTATCTGTTGTCATGGCTACACCAAAGTGCATTCACCGTTCAGCCAACTGAGACGAAGTCACTGCAGACCGCTGCCTTCGCTCCATCAGTTTTCCAGCCTGTCGTCCTCTTCCTTCCTTCCTTCCTTCCTTCCTTCCTTCCTTCCTTCCTTCCTCTCTCTCTTCTCTGTAACTTTCTCCACTCATTTCCTGTCACATCCTCCTCATATTTTTGTAAAAAACAGGCATCCGATTCCAAAAAATTCTGTTTTTTTTACAGTCAGCAGAACATTAGTGGGAGTGGCATCTTCTGGTAACACATGTATGACACAAAAAATGTAAATTAATTGCACACTGAATAGCAGAAGAAAGAAAAGTGCTACAAGTTCACCTTCATCTCTGAGGCTTTCTGGCCAGTAACTGGTCATTAGTGAACTTAAAGGTGTTGCTTGTCAGTAGCCAGTCAGTCTTTGTGCATCAGTCTTTCTTCGGCTCGTAACAAGGAGACCTCATGATGATGAGAAAGAGTCCATCAGGACGGACTGTTGCTCATTGTCACCAGGACAAACAGTGTCTATGTGCTTTACAGTGGGATCATTGTTCTCCTTTCTAATCAGTCTCTGTTTTCTCCTCCTCCCTTTTACTCTCTCCCTCCTTCCTTCCTTCCTAACTCACCTCTCCTCGCCCCCTCACCTCACCCAGGCGGCTCTCATGGGTGGCACCACCATGGTGATGGCTCTGGTCCTGCCTGAACAACACTGCTCCCTGCTGGACGCCTATGAGAACTGCCGAGCTCTGGCCGACGCCAAGGTGTGCTGCGACTACGCTCTGCACGTCGGCGTGACCTGGTGGGGACCGAAGGTAAGAGCAGTGGACCAGAGGACTGCCTGGAAACACTTTCATTTACATCTCCATCTTTTCAAGCCGGACATCATTCTTTGCTGTTTTGCGCCACAAGCCTTTATTCTCCCTGAATGAATAATAAAGCAGCCAAAGTGTTTTTATTTATGGGTCAAATGTGTGATGACCTAGATTAAACCTTTCATGAAGTAGGTTAACTCACATGCTCACTGGGCACATTAAGCAGATCCTATGAGTCAACATGCCTCATTCAGCCTTTGGCTTTAATGTCTGCGCTGTATCATCTGCTGACTTTGTGCATGTGCCACATCGTATTTTACATATTAATGCCACATTGTCTAAAATCTGGCAGTTTATAACGTCCTTGTAATATCATGATATGATGGCAACTAAGGCTGCAACTGAGGATTATTGGCATTATGAATTAATCTGCCAGGTTATTCATGATTTACTGATCAATCGTTTGGTCTATTAAACACCAGAAGATACTTTAGCCCAGAGCCCAAAATGATGTTTTCAGATGTCAGATCAACAATACCAAACCCAAAGAAGTCTTACAGCACCTGAGCAGCTGAGGCTTATTTAGTTTGCAGCTCTGGTTTGTGCATCCTTCCTGATGACGGTGTGGTTCGTGTGTGCCGCATCAAGTTGGTTCAAAGGTACAATGACCGTTCAAATGAACGAGTATTTCTCTTCATTTGAATTTTGATGACCCCTTTTGCAGCGGTGTAGTCGGAGTGTTTTCCCTGCTGAACACCAGACTTTCTGTTTACTGCATTTTGATTGATTTGAATGGATTTTCCTTTGTGCTGAATATCTCTGTGGGACTGTGATATTCACAGATGTGAATGCAATGTGATCTCATTCTGGCTGCTCTCCAAGCTCATTTCATGCCCCATATAACACACACACACACACACTCACACACACACACAGAAAACTAACACACAGTTTCTCTTTCTCTATGCACACATTCACATTGGCCAATACTTTCTCAGTCCTCAAATGTGATTGGCTACCAGAATCTATTCGCATTCTTGATCCCCGACCTTTGTCCTGCGATCAGGTGCGTAACGAGATGGAGACCCTGGTGAGGGAGCATGGAGTGAACTCCTTCCAGATGTTCATGGCCTACAAAGACATGATGATGCTGAGGGACTCTGAGCTCTACCAGACTCTGCAGACCTGCAAGGACATCGGGGCCATCGCACGCGTCCACGCTGAGAACGGCGAGCTGGTGGCGGAGGTGCACGTCCCACAAGCACTCAAATTTAAATTTTTTTAAATATTAAAGAAATAATTAAAAATGTAGTCTTATGTTGAAGTGTATGTGTGTGTGTGTGTGTGTGTGTGTGTGTGTGTGTGTGTGTGTGTCCTGTTAGAGTGCTAAAGAGGCTCTGGATTTGGGCATCAGTGGACCAGAGGGCATTGAGATCAGCCGACCAGAAGAGGTAAATTTCGCTTTTGGATATTCTTATTTATTTATTTATTTATTTATTTATCCCCTTTTTGTGTTCTTAAAATGTTGATATTAAAACATAAATGTAAGGGTAGGTTATTGTTTTCATCACAATGACAGAACTTCCAGCTTTCCTCTCGAGTTGGTCTGCAGTAGAATGTTCCTGTAAAGATAAATAAGCTGACTATGACGCGCACATATTGCAGTGTCCTTGGATAGAAGGTCGTGATAAAAACCTGAAGTATAAACGTCTGTTGGGTCCTTTTAAACGTCTCATTTTGTGATTCTGTCTGTCTTTTTGTCCGCAGCTGGAGTCTGAGGCTACTCACAGAGCTGTCACCATCGCCAACAGGGTAAACAGACACAAAACCACATTTTAACATCCTGCCTGTGTGCAGGTGGGCTTCTGCACGTTATTCAGAAATGTACTGGATGCACTTGTGATTGCAGGCTCGCTGCCCGATCTACCTGGTGAATGTGTCCAGTATGTCTGCCGGAGACATGATTGCTGCTGCTAAGATGCAAGGTGGGCTGCTGTAAAATCAGATTGTGACAGCGGCGGTGATATAAAGTACATGAAGGTGATCCACTTTCCTCTTTGTTTCCTGTCTGTGCAGGTAAGGTGGTCCACGCAGAGACTACAGTAGCTCACGCCGTGCTGAATGGGATGCATTATTACCACCAGGACTGGGCTCACGCTGCCGCCCACGTCATCGTTCCTCCTCTCCGCCTCGACCCCAACACGCCCAGCTACCTCATGGGCCTGCTGGGCAAGTATGTGCTCCATAAAGATATAAATGTACTAGAGTTGAAAAAAAAGTGCCCTTCAAATACATGTACGTCCTGTTTGCAGCGACACTCTGAGCGTTGTGGCGTCGGAGCATCGTCCGTTTAGCACCAAGCAGAGAGCTCTGGGCAAGGAGGACTTCACAAAGATCCCTCATGGAGTGGCTGGAGTCCAGGACAGGATGAGTGTCATCTGGGAGAGGGGAGTGGTACGTACACACACGAACACACAGACACACACACAAACCTGCATACAAGTCAGTGTGTATTTACAGTATCTTTATGTATTGGTTATGTATTATAAATGTCACTTTTTTAATGCACCTGTGCCTGCAGGTTACAGGAAAAATGGATGAGAATCGTTTTGTGGCAGTGACGAGCTCTAACGCTGCAAAGATTTACAACCTGTACCCACGCAAGGGTCGTATCATCCCCGGGGCCGACGCTGATGTGGTGGTCTGGGACCCGGACGCGACGAGGTGCGCAGTTACATTTAAATGAAGACGTGACTCGCCATCACGGGTTCATCGTCATCGGTGTCTGATGTAGTGAACACGCTGATGCTGAATGGCTGCTCTGTCTGCAGGACCATCTCTGTGAGCACTCAGGTGCAGGGCGGGGACTTCAACCTGTACGAGGGGGTGCGCTGCCACGGCGTCCCCCTGGTCACCATCAGTCGAGGACGTTTGGTGTGTGAGAACGGCGTGTTCATGTGCGCCGAGGGCTCCGGAAAGTTCTACCCGCAGCGCACCTTCCCTGACTACCTCTACAAGAAGATGGTGCAGAGAGAAAAGGTTTGCTGGCTTTCGCTCATTCACACGGAAGTTTCTCTAAATGTGACGCCGTTCTGTCAGTAAACCAGGGCTGACGCTGAGTCAGCCGACAGCCACCCTGCTGCAAACACACCCATCATACTGTGTCTAACGGCACTGATTTGACAGACTATATCAAGGATTTAATGCTCTCGCTCTCTCTGTGCGCTGACGCTGTTTTTCTGCTGCTGCTGTCTGCAAAAACCTCTGCTGGGTTTTAGATACACACTAGTTTATACTGCTAACGTATGGGAATAACTCTTCTATGCTTCCTGAATTTATGTGGCGGGTATCAAGTTGAGTTATTTATATATATATCCCGGAAGCATCTCTCTTAAGATTGTTGTGTATAAAGAATCGAGTGCTGCAGGGATGGCAGATTTTTGTAGGCCAAGCCGGAAATTTAGCATCACCCTGGTTCCCTTCACCTAAAGACAGTAGGATTTTTCCATTGGATTTTGGATTATTGTATAAAATAAGATCTGGAATCTAGGAGCTAAATTTGTTGTCATCTCCATTTGCAACTTAAGATCAGAGTGTTGTTGACAGAACCATGTATCTGTTATTTAACACCCCCCCCAGCCAAGAACACCAGATGACAGACTTTGTGCTCATGTTCTCAAAAGTTTATGAGAAATTTCCGATTTTATTTTAACTTTTCATGATAGTCCAAGTCCAAGATTCTTTGCTTTTCACCTGTTTCAGAGTCAGAGTCATAAAGGGGTTGACAGGGATCCCTACTCCGGTGATGTGGCCAAGGTAGCAAACGCTATGAAGAAGGAGCTCGGTTTGGGCCCCATAGACGGAGATACATCCAGCAAAGGGCAGCAAGGTGCTCGGGTGCACCAGGGAGTCCGAGACCTCCACGAGTCCTCCTTCAGCCTCTCAGGTAGGCTGACATTAAACTAAGAACAGCGGGTTGTTCAGTAAAAGCCCTCGATGACTGTATTTGTGGTGAAGCTGAAGGAGGAATTGCTTTTTTCTCTCAGGGTCTCAGGTTGACGACCACATCCCGAAGAGGTCCTCGGCTCGGATCCTGGCCCCTCCCGGCGGTCGCTCCAGTGGTATCTGGTAATCGCTGGTGCCGGAGCTTCAACCGTCCGACCCTCCTTGTTTTGTATGATTCTGAGCAACCAGGAAAACTGCACTGATTTTCAATCACAAGATTAAAGTTAAGAAGGGAAAATAAATTCAAGCACGTGTGTGTGATCGGTGAAAACGTAACTGATGATCAGTGATCTGCCAAAGTGACTTTCACAAAGCTAATTTGTGTCTTAATTGAAGCGACTGACCTGATTAATTACAAAAGAGTGAAGGGCTTTCTGTGACTTTAAAGTGTTTTGCCAAATTCAAGCTGATCATACTAACATTGATTGAGTCTGCTCATTATCACCCTGCTCGGATCCCGTGGACAAACTAAACTAACTGTGAAAGATCAAAACCAGTACAGTTTTTGATGGTTTCAGCTGATGTGATGTCGACCGAATTATTTAAAAAAATTGTTGAACTGGATTCAGTGAAATATCTATTCTACCCCTGTCACACACACACACACACACACAGACACAGACGTACAGTACACTGTAGACACCATAGCTTTAGACTCATATGAAGATGTGTGTGGATTCTGTTTGTGATTTAACACCTGCTGTGCTCGGCTTCCTGCCGCTCTGTGGGTTCCTCTAACAGTGTTTTTATTTCCACTGGATGAACTGTGCTGTGTGGTGGTGAAATCCAACTGCTTCGAACACCGTGCACTCTCTAAGTAGTCAGACTCGACCCTATCCATCCTTATATTTTCACTGCCTCTGACTGAAACGACACTCACACATCCCCGAAACATCCCTGCCTCACCTGCACTGTAGCAGGTCTAGACTGACTTACAGAAGTCTACAACCTGTGGGCTGACCTGGGCTTTTAAATCTGGTCCCACACCAGCTAAATGTAGGTACTTCTGTCATGGAAACATATCTATAGACCTTGCAAAGTGCTAGAAGACTGAAGAGAAGTCAGTTTTGCTTCTCAAAGGGAGGATGAAGAGAATGTGATTTAAAGGGGATAACAAGAAGGAAAAGCTTTCTGTGACTGTGCTACTGATAATACAGGACACAAGAGACATACTGATGTAATTTGCATCCATGAAGCTGAATGCAGTGCCTTCTCATTCACCGGAGATTAGAGCCTTCTGAGTGAAAACAGGAGCTGTTGGACTTCTGAAAGCACCAGGGGTCTCGTTTATCAAAATGTGCGTAAAGCAAGCTGTAAATCTGCTCATAGGAAAGGTTTAAGTCAATTCAAAATAAGGCTCATTTACATAAAGAAAAGGTGATAAATTATCAAAAAGTGTGTCTTTAAGCTTATTGCAACCTGCAACCTTCCTGTTTTCCATTGTTCTCGACCACTCCGGCTCCAAATGACAGACAGACAAAGTTAGCAACTAGCCAGCGAAGAAAATTGAACATTTATCAGCTGAAGAGCCAGAATTTTATAAGCAGAATGAGCATATGAGAGAGTTCAGCAATAGACCATTAGATTCAAATCAAACTCACCTGTAAGAACTGGATCCTGTGTATAACTGTCCAATAGTAGGTCATGTGTATCTAATTTGGCAAGTGGTTTATCTGTGATTACGCTCGTTGATAAGTGAGGCCCCGGATTGTGCACGGAGGGCCCAGAAAGTAAGAAATGAAATCATGTTGTTGAGTTTCAGTAGCATCTCATAGACGGCGCGTTGAAAGCAAACTTCCTATTTATCGGGAAATAAAAAGGGATCGATATTAGAGCAGTGTCTCCACAAAGCAGGAAGACTGAGCCGCACAGGCTGAAGAAAACCACTGACCCGCTCACCTCCTGACCACGTCTCATTCCTGCCTAGCAGTATTATATTTATACGTCACCATGTCTTCTTGTCTGTGAACTATATATTTAGGATGTTTGTTTTGTTTTTGTTTCTGTTTTTGTTTTTTTTTTGTTTTTTTTGTAGTTGAAGGACTAAATGTGCCAATGTGAATCACCCACACCACACCCACACCCATGCATGAAGAGCACCACATGGAGACGGAGACGTGAACTCTCTCCTGAAAGCCACAGGCTCACAACTGGTGCTGTTTTTTACAATTACCTACAACGGTGTTACTTTATTGTTGGATGGTTTTGTTGTTTTGAAGGCACTGTGACTGATCAGTGGCTCCGTGTGTTTGTAGATCCTCATTGTGTTTGACAGTTAACCTGTTGAATCTGTAAGTGGCTGCTTGTTTCTTACCACAAAAGTAATGGTGAAAGAATAAAGTGAGAAAAATGACATCTTGATTCTTCCTGTGCGTCACCTGATGTTCCTAAAATGCCGAGGTCCTTGAGTAATTCCATTTTATGCTACTTTTAATTTCTTAGAGGGAAATATTGTACTTTTTATTCCACTGCATTTATTTGACAGCTTTAGTTACCTGCTACTTTGCCAATTAAAATGAATACAAAATGTAAATCAACAAGTAAATAAATAATTATGTAATTTGATGGACTTAGCTACCCGGCCATATATAAAGTAGTTAAAATTAACTAAACTACCTGCAACACTGAGGTGATGAACAAATTAATGCATCAATAATTATAATCACTAATATATTTGTCTGAAATGGGGCATGCTGAATAATTTATACTTTTACTTATGTTACTGATCTATATTTAGATGACAACACCTTTGTAGTTTTATGCAGGACTTTTACTTGTAACAGTATTGTTACACTGTTGGAGCATAATAATATTTTTACATAAGTAAAGGTACTTTTACTCGAGTAAAGCGACTTTTAAAAGCGAGTAAAAATGTATCACTTTGTGAGTTCTTCTGGTGGCATTTAATATATGGTTCAACTTCTTAAATTTTCTGTGAACTTTCATTCAAAGTGCGTGTAGAACTGATTTTAATCTCCAAACGTGGGCCGCAGTCCGGCCGTCGTGCCGTTTCTCCGTCATGGCTGCGCGCGGGACCCCAGTTTCACTAAAACTAATGGGATGTCCTGCAACTCTGCTGCGCATGCGCACAGCCAACGATTTACGTGAGCGCAGTCTCGCGCAGCTTGCTGAGGCAACGGTCGGGGTTATAGCAACGGAAAAGCCCATCACTAGACACAAGGGGACGGCTGTGAGAGGGACGCTGTCGCACTTCAGTGAGTATAATTAACTCAACTTAACTTAAAATGTGCTTCTTTACGTTTGAAATCAGTTTATTTAACGGCTTGTTTAATTTACGTCTCAGATAAATACTTGTGTCATCCCGCAGGTGACAGTTGTGCTGTCACTGGTAATGTACGTGTGTATTATCGAAAAGGCCTTCAGAGGGGGGCAACGACAGGCTGGAGAAAAGTCTCGCTTTCAGTAATACCCGGATGTATTTTGAGTTCGCTAATATCTCTGGGGTGAAACAAAAGCAGGTGGAAAGTCTTTAAATTCAACAACAACAGCAAGTCGCCATCATCGTTAGCAGTGAAACTAGTTAGCTAGGAGCTAGCAGCGGTGCAATACAGTCACACAGTGGCAGCAGCGCATGTCGCACCGTCCGCCGCTGTAGCGTCAACTGTCAGAAACATCCAGGCTGACCCGTGAAACCCACCAGGCTGAGAAGTTCAGTCAGAGAGACACGCAGAAGGGTTTCTAATTCTAAACATACTTTTAAAACGAGCGATTTAACGATATAGGATGTGTTTTCTCGCACGTACAAGAGCTGCCAACATAAAGCGATTTACTGGTGGTCCAACGAATTGCCGTTATGTGACAATAAAAACAAGTTTGGAAAGACCCTCTCAGATTCTTTATAACCTATAAATTAAAGAAACCTCACTTTATTCAGTTATTATTAAGATATTTCTCAGTTACTCTGTTATATTTAGTGTAGCTTTAGAAAAATAAATGATTATGTGTTCTTATCGATAACAGTGTGCCCAATTTCAGACATTTTTCGGTTAACGTATAAAACCTCTGTGCAGGCCTTAACAAGGTTGCGTTAGTTTTGGAGTTTCATGTATGTGCAGCAGTGTGTTTCATTCCTCTTTCCTGCTGATTTTATTTATCACCTTTAAAAGCTGTTAGTGCTGTGATATGGCACCAGGGTCAAGGTTTAGCTCTATTGTTGTTATACAGTGCAGGACTGCACAGTGAGTCACAGTTGTAGCCCCCTCCATGCTGCACACACAGCCGATGTATAAACAGCTATTCACATATTTAAATGAGAATACAATAAAAACTGTGTAATAAGGAATAACATACATACACATACAAAGTATAAAGGAAGAATTTAAAATTATATTTACAAAGAAAAGATACAGTTACCTACATACATATACTGTGTGTGTGTGTGTGTGTGTGTGTGTGTATAAAACAAAAATTGTGCAACATGTGTAACATTAGTGTTATATACAGCTTATAGTGCAAAGAAGAGTATCAGTGTTTTTCTGTTGTCAGTGTTGCACAAACGTCTGTGACCCATTAGACTTTGTAATGATTACATGTTTTATTATAGTTTATCACATTGTTTATTTTGATATCAATGGTTTATGGTCGCTGTAGACAGGATCACAAATTTTGGTAGTTGTAAAATAAAAGAACGATCCCATTTGGAGTTGCAACTAACGATTATTCTCGTTATTGATGAATCTTTCTGTTATTTCCTTGATTAATCGTTTGGTCCATAAAATGCAGTGCCGATCTTCTCAAAACCCAAACTGACAAACTCAAATTTCTGTTTTTGTCAGCGGCCATAACCCAAATATATTCTGTTTAATGTCACACAAGACAAAGAACATTTGTAAACAATCACAGCTGGAATGATTGAATGTTTGGCACATTTGTTTAAAACATTACTTTAGCTATAAGAATTAATTGGTTTCATTATCAAAATAGTTGCCAATGCGTTTTCTGTCACCGAAGTAATTATTTCAGCTCAGAGTCTGTCAGTCCAGCTTTATGGTTACACTCTCACATTCAAGTATAATTATGCATTTTATAAATCACTCACACTGTCTTCGTGGTCTGTGGAATTAATAAATGTATCATAACTAACATTAGAGACAAGCATGAGTCAACTGTACTCATTTCATGAATAATTTAAACAAAGCCAAGCACGTGTTGTTTGTCTGTAAAGCATTGTTCTTAGAACCAGAGCTGTTTATTTGTCAAATTCTGCTTTGTCAGTATATCTATGAACTGCAAACCTACAACTTAGTCAAAGTAGATTTCTTGGCCAAACAGATATTCTGTAATCACCCACCAAAAGACCGGCATGATCAGTAACTTCACCAGCCACAAGCACAACCAAATTAGCAGCATTTGCCTGGTGGACTTTGTTCCCTCTGTGGAGGCCTGCAGTCAGGAAGTGATCGTTCTGCACAACATCCTGCATGGTGTTTATTTTGGAGGCAGTCGGTTCACAGAAAATGCTTTGTTGTTGTTGGATTTTTCCCTATCTCAGGCTGTCAGTATGACGAGTGGTTTTTGCTGCTGGTGATCTCCGCTGCCTTTGTGAAAGATGATGGGTTACATCATGTTGGACCTTGGCTAAAAGGATTAACTGCAGAGATTAGAGGCCTAGCAGGTGAACTAGTGGTTGACTGCTGGTTTATCTGCGGTGTCTCTCTTTGTAACCCTGTGGAGATGCTTTTGAGCAGGACACTAAACCATTCTGATCATTCAGCAGAAACACCGGTATAGAGGAAGTTATGTTTAAAGGGGATAAACAAAGACTAACAGTCCACATGATGCTGGTTTCTGTCTCCAGGTCTTTCTATAAGGTGGTCCACCACAACCTGATTTGAACAGTTCACACCCAACACACACCCAGCGCAGGTGAGTTTGTGTGCATGTTTTTTTTTTATTTTATTTTCTGCTTGGACATGAAGCAGTCAGACAAGCAAATCTTCCATATTAACCTTTTTATACAGGATACCTTATTTAATAGAAGTATTCGTATAAATACTCGAGTATCTTTAATATTGATATCAAATGCAGTAATTCTGCTCTGTAAGAAACAGACAGTGTGGACTGAGACAGAAGTCCAGCTCTCCTCGTCCCATCACAGCCCGGAATAACACAACATGAAGCAATGCAAGACATGCAAGGCTATAACTTGAAGATAGACACATACAGGCTATACAAATATGCCGTACTGGACACTTTTATCTCTTATCAGCTGTTGCATGTAACGTCTGTGTGCATGTGATTGTGTGTGTGTGTGTTTTTGTGTAGCAGGAGGATGGCGGTGAATGTCTACTCCACCTCTATGACCATAGAGAACCTGAGTCGCCATGACATGCTGGCATGGGTCAACGACTCTCTACAGCTCACCTACACAAAGATCGAGCAGCTCGGTTCAGGTGAGCACGCTCTTTTTTCAGTGTCAAGCTTGTAATTAAAGTCAAAATGTTTATGAACTTCTAAATCTGAATGTGTGTGTGTGATTTTTTTCCCCTTAGGTGCTGCTTATTGTCAGTTCATGGACATGCTGTTTCCAGGGTGCATATTGTTGAAGAAAGTCAAGTTTGGTGCTAAGTTGGAGCATGAATACATCCACAATTTCAAGGTCTTACAGGCTGCATTCAAGAGAATGAATGTGGACAAGGTGAGAACACACACACACACACACACACACACACACACACACACACACACACACACACACTCT
The DNA here is from genome assembly GCF_051107435.1 of Chaetodon auriga. NCBI lineage: Eukaryota > Metazoa > Chordata > Actinopteri > Chaetodontiformes > Chaetodontidae > Chaetodon > Chaetodon auriga. Next base: position 4,365,958 of record NC_135091.1, on the reverse strand, counting down.
AACTGGATTTGATTAAACAAATCTTCTCCCTGGATTATGTAAGTAGACATGAGATACATCAGAGAAGAAGAGATGAAAGAGATCTTTATGAAGCACTAGCAAGACTCAAATTACTGTCACCAAGTAATCCCATTACTGTGATACTAATACATCTAAGTGCAAAATGCTACATGTCATGCCTTTCATAGCTTGACACCTTTAGCGCCATGTACAGCATAACTGAGGAGTTCTAAAAGAAATTCTATTGTTCACAAGTGTGTTCCTTTGTCCCCATTGCAGTGGGTTTGTGAGGGATTTCGAGAATTAGATTTCCTTTTAGATCCAGTATCCAGGTCGTCTCTGCTGCTGTTGAAACATTATTTAGACCACAGCGGTTCTGTGAAACCTTCCTCAGCACTGCTTCTCTCTGTGTTTCAGATCATCCCGGTGGAGAGGCTGGTGAAGGGGAAGTTCCAGGACAACTTTGAGTTCCTGCAGTGGTTTAAGAAGTTTTTTGATGCCAACTATGACGGGAAAGAATACGACCCTGTACTGATCCGGCAGGGCCAGGAAGGAACGCCGCCTCCGCCCCACGCAGGTACAATGCATACACACACACACACACACACACTGGTGGGTGTGTCAGACACAATCAGCTGTGTGTGAACTCAAAAGCTTCGTTTCATTGCTCTCACCTCTTCATGCAAACACATCCCCACCTCTAACCCAGGTGAACCCATTCTCCACAAACCTAAAAGACCCTCTCGCTCAGGTAACATCCCCTGCATCAAGCTTGTGTGTGTGGGTGTGTGTGTGTGTTTATCACTCTTGCAGAGTGTTTTACCTACCTTCATACTGTGACTTAATGAGATTGGTCTATTGTGGCTGGTTGTAGGTGGTATTAGGGGCTGTGATTTTACCGCTGCAGCTGTACACGACTACAAAATGTTGAACAAACATGATCAAAAATTTAAGATTCATGTCACAGGTCTTTTGGACATCACTACATTTGTTCTTTGAGATTCAAAAATTAAAGCATGCTGCGAAGACTTCCCGTTGAGGATGGATCTGTTTGTGTTCGTGCATGCGTGTGTGTTTTCTTTTGGACTTCTATATTTGTGAAAAACATTTACAGTTTTGAAAGCCAAATATTTTGCAAAGTGAGGACATTTTGGCCAGTCCTCATCTATTGAGGGGACTTATTGAACACATATGGACGATGTCAGTAAAGCATGAGCTATCACAGGCCCAGTGGACACGGCTGCATTGATTAAAAGGAAACAAATCTGTTTCCAGCAGACAGCAGTCAGCTGACTGAAAACAACCCAAACGCATCCATCCAAACAAGTCTACATATATAAATGCGTGTCTGTGTGTGTCTCCGTCTTCCAGGCCCCATGAGAACATCTCCCACAGTTCCAAAGACTGTTCCCAACCCGCAGAGGCCGATCAACGTAGCAACAGCCCGCAGGAGCGCTCCCGTGACCCGCAATGGAGGAGACGCCGAGCTCATTGAGCTCAACCAGCAGGTACAAGTGCTGTGATCTGTTCAGCCATTAATAAAACACCCTGCAGTTTCCTGCCTTGACACCCCACCATTCAGGGTGCAGGGATTTGTGGACTGACTCAGCATGTTTTCACATTGTTACAGGCTGTTCATCATTTTAAAAGTCTGCTAATAACATAAATTAAATACCTTTATTGATGCTGTAATACAACATATATTCCATATTAATGAGATCAAGTTGACAGGTCACACCCAGGCTGGTTTAGGTTTTAACCTGCTGTTGTTTGCCCGAACAAACTTTGCAGTCCTTTTTTGATGAATGCTCATATTTATTCATACTACATTCTGCCTGATTTCTTTAGTGGGTATATGAATTTATGGCTTTATTGCTGTCTTTGCTCACAGCTGCTGGATATGAAGCTGACTGTAGAGGGACTGGAGAAGGAGAGAGACTTCTACTTTGGAAAGCTGAGAGACATCGAGCTCATCTGCCAGGAAAACGAAAATGAGAACAACCCAGTCCTCAGCCAAATAATCGAAACACTGTACTCTACAGAGGTAAGTACAGTCGAATCACACAGCTCCTGCATCCACATCGACATTTTTTCTGGTGTTTGCTTACATGCAATAATAGTAGCACAGATCAGATATATGAATGAGTGTTTGTTTGTAGGCTCAAAATACATTGGATTATATTTAATAGTCTTTTAAAATTCCCTACCCAGATTACTGAAACCTGGTTCCTTTTTTACATGACTTTAAAAGGGTTTTAAAGGGTTATTTTAATGCATGTAAACACAGTGAATGATTTGTTTTAATTCAGACTGTCTGAGGTTTTCATTCAACTCTTTCATCACACGCGAGGCTCTGGTTTGAAGTGTTGTGGTTTATCGAGAAGTGCTCGTTCAACCTGACTTGCTTTAGATTCCTTTCAGACTTTACGCCTCTCATCCAAAAGGCTTTGTCAGGTCTGAACTGAGTCATCAGTTTTCCTCTTTGCGATCGCAGTGTCTTTATGCTCTTCTCCTTGATCCGTCACGGCATTTTGCAGTGTTTGTGACTGCTGTGTTTAAGCTGTCACAGAGGTGTGATGATCACCAAATTAAAGGTGAACCGTGAAGGCAGCATAAAGCATCTCACTGCAGTACAAAAGTAGTCGCTGCTTGGATTACTGCTCTATCATTCCTGAGCACTGCAGAATGATGTAATGTGGCAACAGGGAATTTCTCAAAAATAACAAGAACGGTGGTGTTTTCACCACAACTGACACCAACAACCAAACCAAAATCCACAAACCAAACCGCTCGTCCTGCCGCACACTGACCTCAGCCGTCTTTTGCAGGAGGGATTTGCACCACCAGATGATGAAGAGATTGGCGAAGGGGCACAGGGAGACCAGGAGGAGTTCTGAACTCTTCTTCCTCTTTTCATCACCTTCACCCCCCAACCCCCCCACCCCCCACCTCTTACCCTTTAACCAACCTGATCATTGTGGTCATTGTCCTCTTTTTCCCTCTTTATTTAATTTTTTACAATCCCCCTTACTTCTCCCCAACTTGTTTGCAGCTCTCCATATTCATGACGACTTTTGTTGCACAGCCTAGCTTCCCAAACTCTTACTAGCAAAGGACACTTAACCCAGACCTGTATGGACCAGGGCCCAGCAGCCAGACCTGGCCTACTCGTCTTATTCTAACCTGTTACCAGAGGGGACAGCTACCCTGCAGGGCTAGTTTAGCCTGCTAGCCTGTGAAAGGTTTAAGGTTATTAGCAATGAGATTACATGTATCCAGCACTGACAGCCTGGAGCCATCAGCGCTACCTGTCGGTCTGAAGAGGCACGTCACTTTCTCTCACTCTGCACTTTCATGGTGATCACACACGAGACGCACTTGCATCAGGGTTCATGCAGAGTTTGTAAATGAAGCTGCGCAATGTTTTTGATCAGATTTGGATATTTGGGCTGTGAATTTCTTAAAGTGAGATTATAAATGGTCCCTAAGGCCTTGAGGAAAAAGGTCTGCACTTATACAGTATTTTTATCATATTGCATATGATGACACATGTGAACATGCATTTAGCCCGCAGACATATCGCAGACTTTGAACTGCTCACGTGTACATGCATCAAGGAAGTCATCAAGGTAAAAGCACCACAGAGTATGCTCTTATTCATCGAGTTTTCCCACCAGAGAGGGTTTGCTCATGGAACTGTTTTGACAGCTTGTTTATGAGACAGCATTATGTATTTATGTTTTTATTTATTTGTCTTTTTTAATCTGCTTGATACAGTTTCTGAAAAAAAAAAAAAAAAAAATGCTGTTTTGGATTTGGGGAAATTGAAGGTCTTGCACTAAATGTAGCGAAACAAAGCGACTGAAATGATCCAAAATGCCAACATGCAGTGACAGATACAGGAATATGCTATTTTATATTTTCTAGATTTGTTGTAAAGAGGTTTGTTTTTTATTTGCATTGAATTCCTCAATGGCCGCGTCAGAGGCGGCAGTGTAAAAGTTATTTATCAGACACACGTCAGGCTTTGAATTCTATGAATGAACAGATGTTAAAAAAAGAGTAAGACTACAGACAGACACTACTAAATACTAATGTTTGACTGTGTTAATTGAGTTAAACGTTGTAGCTGCTATCGTTATCTTTCTGTTGCTACTTAATTGAGTTTTGTTGCACAGCGTTGAAACACCACAGTGGCTGCCAAGGCACTACAGGTGTGGTTTATTGTGATTGACAGTAGTTGGACCAGCAAGAGAACGAAATAATCAAACCCTCTCTCACCGTTTCCTGTCATGGCAGCCATGTGATAAACTTACTGCTGGAATGAAATAAAGCTCTGAGGTTCAAGAAAAGTGACCAGTCTTATTGTTGTGTGTGATAACTGCCAGGTTACTGCTGCTCTTCTCATTTCTTATTATTGTTCACAACACAAACATACACACACTTACAGTGAAACCATAAGGATGTTAAGACATGCCACCATGTTGCCTGGAAATTGTATTTAAAAAAAACAATTTGAGGTACAAGCGTACAACTGACTTGCAGAAGATTAACATATTGACCCAGTGGGACGTCCACTGTGGTTCAAGCGTCCACTCAGATCAACTGGCCGAGGTCTTGAGAGAGAGCCAGGAGGTTTGTGCCAAACACTAAGTGCCTCATTTGAGACGCACTGCAGCCAAAACTAACCGTCTGTTAGACAGACGGTGACCAGGCAGAAAGCTGCAGCAGGCCCATGGTTTAAGTGGACCTGGCACTCGTCAGTGATGGAGCTCACAATAGAGAGCTAATACAAATAATGCATGAGTAGTGCAGGAGTTCAGATGTTTTGGAAAACCCTACCAATGGAAACTCACAATAATCTGCTTTTATCAGTAAGTTTTTCTTGTCACTGTTGTGTATTCATCTCTCAGATCCAGTCTACATCCAGAATAGACCTGAGGGCTAATGAGCAGAACATTTTTAATTTCTGTCCAAAACTGAGTTTCTGTATTCCAAAACACGAAGGAGAAAATGAATTACAGAGCACTGGGTTCGTAAAAAGTCATGTACCTGGGGCTTGGTCTACACTGACTGTATTATTTGAGTATGTCACAATGTTTGAAGCCGTGACAGTGACATGATGAGTGCCATGCTCGTCAGTGTAGGCCTTGTTTGAAGATTATTTGAGGATTTTTTTTAAATGACTTAAAAATGAATGTTTTTAGCTCAACCAGATCATTAATGAATCGCCTTTCAGCTATAGGTTCATTAAATCTGAGTTTATTGGTAAATGCTGGTTCAAATCAAATCAGGCACCATTTTTAAATGTACTGTGAGACAAAACTGTAATTCATTTTAATCAAAACTACCAGCAATTTTGACGTTAACATATCAGGAAACTGAAACTGATTTTGTAATAGTCAGGGTTACTACAGGTAAATCTTTACTATATTCTTAGTAATAACTTAGACTTGTACGGACTTGTCCGGTTCCCTCTGAGAAATGAAACTAACGGTCCAAACGCATCACTCTGACGTCATGCCGACAAAGAGACGTGGCACGCGGACGGTTAAATGATCGGCGCAGTTGGCTGAGCGTCCCGTCGTCGTGTTCCTTTCAGCAGGGAGGAAGTAGCCAGGAAGTCACGGTACCCCGAATTAATAACACCCGATCTGGAGCAGCGACATGGCTTCGAATAATAGCTCAGCCGGCAAATGGGAGGTGGTGAAGAAAGGGAAGAAAAGTAACAGCTCAGGAGGAGCGAAGAACCCGGCTGACAAGAAAAGTGGCAGCGGGGGAAGGAAAGCCCTGAGCGAATCTAACCAGCCATCCAGACGTAAGTGAACATGGCCCTGGATAGACCGCTGTTAGCTGCTCTGTGACCCATTTACCTCACTGCAAAAGTTCAGCTGAAAGGAAGAGGGTGGAGATACCTGATTAGCTGCTTTTACGAACTAAATTGTCTTGTTTAAATTTACTTTTTGTCGTCTTCACGGTGCTGATGGAAATGACGGTGGCTAGCAGCTAACCGTATCTGATTTGACAAGCTAGCCACTGTAGCATAGCATCGCGCAGTAACGCTACTTTCTACGACTATTTTTTTATTGAGCCTCTCGAGGGTTGTCAGTTTCTCTGCATGGCTATGGTTAACCTTATCTGCCGATACCGTAATTTCAAAATAGCTAAAATGCTAGAATGAATTGCTAGCCAACCAGCTTGACTTGTGCGGTTAGCTTGCTAGCAGCCTTTCAAGCAGTGTGTCAACACAGGCAACGTCATCACCGAGGAGCCGCATCTCTGAAGCATGTGCTAAAGGTTTCTGTGACCTTTCTGTCTTTGCTCTGCTGGTACACCTTTAAATGCATCTCTAGTGTGTTTTTACAGTCAAACTGAATCCTAGAACGTTGAGTTAATTAGGATTTTCCATTTGCTGAGCCTACAGGAACAGCTGTCACTGTTCTGAATGGGCATTTATCGGTGTGGTTACCCCATGCTCCTCCTTTTGCATGATATTTTAATTGATAAAGATAAAATAATCTGTGTCTTTCTTGCTATCACCAAATCTAATGAAGAGAACAAACCAAAAAAATTAATTAATGATACTAACAAGTGACTTATTGTTTATGTAACCGCAGCCGGATATAAGTTATTCCTCTGCTGTTGTCCAAACATTATTACAAAACATGTTGCACTGGTTGGCATGTGATTTCATTTTCATGAACATTGGACATTTGCTGGTCTCATAAAGATTAGTGGCCAGCTGTTTTTGAAGTATTTCACCTTCGGTAAGAATGAATGGGCTTGTGTCTTAGTGCCACAGACAGTTTAGGGAAGTAAGACAGTAAGAGCCCTGAAAACTTGATCTTACTGTGTGTCAGCTTGAGCCAGCCTCCAATGAAGCACAACATCAGCTGACATGATAAGGGCATGGTAACGGTATGTCATGGTTTATACCTGATTTTGAAGCCCTGTCTTTATGATTGGACCCCGTGTTAAAATCGGGTTTCAAGATCTTCTTTATCAGTTTTGTCAAATCCTGAAATAATTTTTGTTTAATCAAATGAGCATACAGTGAACCTCAGGCCAGATAGTGTTCTTGTACAGAAAAACTGTTTGTTGCTGAGAAAGTGGGAGAAACTGGTAATTAATAGGAACCAGTCAGCTCATTTTTGCCCCAGAGACCCCAGCAGGTTAATCTGCCCATAGAAAACACCACAGTAACTAAATTAGCTCTGGTATCCAGTTATGATTCCCAAGCCAGTAGAACATGATTACACACCTCTGATGGATTGTTTTGTTTTGTATTTAGCATTTCATGCTGTAAACCCAGCAGCAGCTACCGCACCCTCTCCACAGGTATGGCTGTGACTTCAGTAATGGGTGACAGAGAGGATTAGCTCTCACTCGGCTACTGCTGTTTGTTTATGCACCAGTCTTATCAGTGTGTCCGCCCGTCCAAAGTCTGTCTGGTCACAGTGACTGTCATTGATGAAGTGGTGTCAAGGTTTTGTCCACAAGAAATACACTTCAGTTTTTGATATATAAGCTCTCTAATCAGCATAGGACGTAAGTTAAGTATTTAATCTAAATTGTGATTAACAAAGTGTAACCGGGGTCATACTTTCCCCTGAGGTGTGCTTCAGCATTACCAGGCTCTGCAAGTAATTAGATTAATACTGAACTCTTAAAGATGATTAATATTAAACTTAACAAGCCAAATCTCAGGTTATTCCCTTTGAGACTTCCATACTTGAATCATGAGACTGTTGAGTGAGTCTGTGGTTTTGGCATGTTCAAAAATAATCCTCCTGCCTCAAGTTCGGCTTGAGGCTTTTGTATCTGTTAGAGCAAGCTGTGTGGGTTGTGTGTCTTCACAAGGCAACACGAGAGGGGAAAAATTTGCTTATGTAATGTTTGACTTTGCTCGAAACAGTTTTTAAAATGTGAGACTAGACATATTATTTATTAATGAGCCAAGATCCATCTTCTTAAATCACTGGAGGCTTTGCCCTCCAGCCTTGAGTTGAGTTAACTTCATAATGTCTGTGACTGCATTTTGCACACATAACTTCACCATGAAGAGGTCATATATAAGACAACAGATATGATACCTACAGTATATTGGGCTCTCACATTACCTTCTCAACAAGTTATACAGTATCTGATAAGGGCTTTTCTTTCAACAGAAGTGATTACGTCAAGTCCAAAATGTTATTTGGGTGATTTGTATGCCACATGCTAACCTTTTACAACACAGTTCTTGTGTTTCTTAATGCTGCCAGACAAGCTGGAAATCCCACAGTGAGGACAGGATGCATGAAGAAAGAAATGTGACCAGATAAGCAATACTTGCCTTGCTGTGTTCTGTTCTGTTGTGGAGAAGTGTCTGAAAGTGGTTTGCTCTGCATCTATATGTGAAGCATCTTGTCAGCTATTCTTCTGCTGGTGTGAGAATCCATTCGAGTCCACCCACCCTGTAAGACAGCCATGTTTGGTACATCTACTCAGATTACACCCCACCACGACACCAAGACCCGCTGCTCACAGATGCCAGGACAGTGTCTGAAGTCACTCACTCATTCAATCATTCACTCATTCTCTGCTCTACTTATATAGTAGACACTGAATGGTTTGCTCTGAAGTGGTTGGTACTGTAAACTGAGATTACAAACACTGATGGATCATCGTCATTTCACATCAGGCGCACAGTCATAGAGTGCATATTTTTTTTATTGAGCTGTGTTCTTGGACACCTGATCCAATGAAGGCCTACACATCGTCACATCACATCATCAGTACATACAGGTGTTCATTAACAGAGCTTGATCAAAACATCTTTAAGACATGTGCACTGGAAAACATATTTTGTCCATTGTTATGACTAAAGCAGTCATATTTTAAAGACTGTAGAGATGCTAAATCCTTCAAGGTCACTGAGACAGTAGGGAGGAAAGAAGAGTAATTGCACCCTCTACAAGGACACAGGATGAACAGTCTTGAATTTAGCATTCACACGGTGTCACGTCTGCATGCCAGCAGCCACCGAAACACTAACAAAGTTTACATGTTTCCCATGAATTGATAATAAACAACCGTGAAGTGATGCATTTAATTTCACCTCTAATCAGAGAAAGAGCCTGACCAGAGTAAAGATGCATCATAATTTAATCAGAATAGTGAAGATGATTTGAAAAGTACATGGTGTAAACTACTCTGCAGGTGAAAATTGGCTTTCTCTCCTACATATTTCCATTTTCTTTTTATTCTCTATTCTCCTCCTTTGTTTGTTTAACTTGAACTAATTCAAACAAGTTGGCGTGAGAAGACACTCCTCTGGTGGCAAATCTCCAAATGGATTGTTTGCATGATGCTGTTCTTTTTTAATGATTTTAACCAGATTCTTGGATAATCAGATAATACATTCTGACAAAATGGTTTTTCTATTAGAAAGTATGAAAGAAATGATGATTCAAAGTAATTGAAATAACTTTAAAGTTGATTTCTAAAGCAAAACCACTGTGCAGATAATAAATATCATTGGTTTGTGCCCAGCTCTCCTCCTGTCATCGAACAAGTGTTGATTCATTTGTTGTCGTCACCCTGTGCCTCAGCACATTTCTATGAAGTTACCATTTACATATTTGAGTTACATATATTTTGACGGGGAATGACTCTGAGCTCCGTCTGCCTGTTGAGATGCATTTATTTCAGTTCAGGGAAGTGAAAAATAATCCTGTCTGACCAACATCTGAGTAGGGATGTTATGGTGAACACTGCCGCTGTAATGAAACAAGTCCCGTCTTTGCTTTCCAGCCCTGTGTTGTGCCGACACACACACACACACACACACAGACTCAATATAGATTCAGATTTGTCAGCAACATGTTCAGCTGAATGATCAGTGAACAACTGGTGACATCTGTCGGCACTGACTCAAGTCTGTGGGTGGGTCTGAGTGGGATTCTTGTGTGCAGCCATGTGGATCCTTACTACCACATCCAACAATAATATAACCTATAAGCCTGATGTAGCTTATTCCTCTGTGCCATGGACCTCCATTATTGTCCAAAAACTATTAAAAACAAATAAACGAGCCATAATGTTGCACCGGGTGACATATTTCTTCATTACAATGAAGATGGGCACTGACTGAACCCCACATACATGTTCCTGCTGCTAGTACAACATGTGTATTAACTGCAGCTGAAAATCCCCAGCAAATGCAGCAAATTTCCTCCAGTAAAATAAAATTTACTAAAAACAACTATGTCCAGCTGGTAGGAAATAATTATGCTAAACAAAGAAACTGTATGTTTGTGACCAGTTTACTTTACGTATGTCTTCCCTAGGAAAGAATGAGGGCCACAGACAGTAAGTCAGACAGTACTGACGGACTAAGACATTGGTTTTGGTCTTTTCATGGGATTTGTTGACAACAAAGAAGTGTGGGATGACGTCAGCCTTATCCTTTTCAGAAGCTTTTACATTTGTGAGGATAAAAAAATAAAAGTAATTTAAAATACTGAAATGATTAAAAACTGGAAACAGGATTGTTTTGATGTTTAATATTAGTGTACAGGCCTAACATAATCTGTATTAGCTACCTCAGAACACACAGTATGTTGGTGTTGGCCTTCAAAACTGCTCAAGCTCTAATATGAACTCAGCTGAATTGGACACAGTTTGTTTACAAATGGGGTCTTAATGAGTAACACAGAGGGGTAGTTGGAATGCTGCTGGTGCTTAACTATTCCTTTGTGAACTGTAATGAGTGTTGCATGAATATCGTCTGGGATAATAACAGCCCATTATGCAAGTCTTAGAGGGAGGGTGGACCCAGTGAGTGCGAGGGGAGGGGATTGCTGCGGTTTCATGGATTAACTTCATGTTCAGGACACAGGGTGGATATAAGGAAGTGTTACAGACGACCAAAGAAGTTGAGGAAGAGGCTCATATCTGCACAGAGGCGTGTCTAACCGCTGCTGCCTTGTTTCCTTCAGCACCCCTGAAGATGTCAGAGACTCTGTACGACGGCTTCGAGAAGATGGCAAAGAAACAGAACAAGGAGCAGGTCCCACCGCCGGCCGAGCCTGAAAATAAGAAGCCCTCAAATAAACCATCCAAGAAATCACACTCCAGCAACACAGTCGCCCCTGCAGCTCACAAGACCCTCGAGGAAGCCTTCAGAGCCGTGAGTGCCGCACACGTTTTCTCTCATTGGATCGACAGTCTTATTGAAACTGATCATTTGTCATCAAAGTGGTGTAAGAGTTTAGCTGATCTTAGTCAGTAGATAGAAAGATAAAAGATCGATGTAAAAACCAAACATATGTTCATACAAACGCGCACACATATTTCTGCATTGTGGCATGTTCAAATCAAACTGTCACATGCTGAAATGCGGCTGCATCTTTGCATAATGGACGTGTTGTTTCTGAGTGTACAGCCTGAGTGTTTTCTCTGTTTTGTGCTCTTTTTAGTTGGATGTTGGGGACCTGAAGCAGCAGTTGGCTCACAGTCAGACCCTGTTTCCAGAAAACCCATCAGTGTGGGTCAAAGACCTGGCAGGATACCTCAACCTCAAACTGACTGCACCAGAGACCGAGCCCACGCTGAGCAGCTACGCTCACGGTCGGTCACGCTCGGACTTTATTCTGCTTTAAACAGAGATCAAGAAGAAAATACTGTGCTCATTCAATACCGTACTTCACTATGTGGTGTTAAAGGTTTCTGCAGGGCACTGATCAAAAAAATCAAAAGACAACATGTATATAATGTCTATTTTTTCTGCCGTCTTGTCCCCAGACTACCCATACTGCCTTATAGGAAAGGAGCTGAAGGGCGTGATCAAAGGCCTCATCGGACGCTGCGGTGACTTTCTGCCAGATTTCTTCGACCACTGTGTTTATACTATGCTCAGGGAGCTGGACAGACAGTCAGGTACTGTAGGTGTAAGAGCTCACAGGGGAGGTTGAAAGTCAGGTCACCTGGCTCACAGCTGCTATCAGTTCTGATAATGCATCACGGACTGACATATTGAAAACCCTTTTTTCATGACAGTACAGTGGAGACGCAAACCTTTAGATGTTGCTGTTCTGTGAAGACAGTTGAAATGCTCAGTGACTGTTAAATCAGTGTGTGTTTTTAAGTGTTTTATGGGACCTCTTGGCCTTTATTTAACAGGAGACAGTAGTGACAGGAAATGAGGTTAGAGAGAAAAAAGGCTCAGCCGGACTTGAACCAGGGTACACTGTAATTACATGGTCAGCATCTCAGACCCCAGGGCCACCAGGGCGCTTCATGAAAGCAGTATTTTACCTTGATTTGCTCATGGTCAGAGTATATGGGGATCATCACGTTCAACGTTAAAGAACAGATTTAAAGCACAGCCTGAAAAATACCCAACAGCCTTTTCTCTCTCCTTTTCTCCAGGAGAACCTCTGCATGGCTACAGAGTTTGCATTCAGACAATCCTACAGGACAAACCCAAAATAGCCACCCAAAACCTGCCAGAGGTGAGTGACTCTGTGTGTGTGTGTGTGTGTGTGTGTGTGTGTGTGTGTGTGTGTGTGTGTGTGTGTGTGTGTGTGTGTGTGTGTGTGTGTGTGTGTGTGTGTGTGCGTGCGTGCGTGTGCGTGTGTGTGTGTGTGTCCTTGAGTCCTGCAGATTTCTGCCTCACTGCCCTTGTCTGCTCTGAATGTGCAGTTGCTTTCTTTTCTGAAAACTGGTTTCTTTCGCTGTGTTAGTTCTGTTGTTCGACGTGCTGGGGATTTGTCTTTTGCAATAACCTTGCAGTGATATGTTGAAATATCCTTCCCTCCCCCTCTAGTATTTGGAGTTGTTGCGGTCAGTTCAGAATCGTCCAGTCAAGTGTTTGACCATCATGTGGGCTCTTGGCCAAGCTGGATTTTATGACCTCAGCCAGGGACTAAGAGGTAATAGACAGTCACACATTCACCCAAAGAATTTCTATACATTCTCACACAACTACAAAGCACACTCTTTTAGATTTGTAGATGCAGTATTTCGTCATCCCCTGCACTGTATTAGTCCTCATCTGCATCTCCCCTTTCTCCCACTTTCCCAACATGTGCTGACTGAAATTCAGGGTTGGGGTTAGTGAAGCAACAGTGCACATTAGAGCAGTTAACACATCCTCTGACGGCCATCTGTGAGCTTAAACACATGGTAACTTCAAAAATTCAGCTGCTGCTCAAGGTCTTTGCCTGGCATTTGGTTCGGCTGTGAGGTGGGAGAGAGGTGGGTGTTACTGCGTGGGCATGGGAGGATGAATATTCTTGGAAAATTACATAACAACCTTTATCTGCAAAATAAGACTATCATTCGAGTCGCCCAAGGCAAAGAGAGACAATTCAACTCATTCTGAAGCTGTTCTAAAAAGCTGCAAATGCAAATGTTCTGTATATTATCTTGGTGTTGGTGTATTTAATCAGAGTAAAACACCAAGATGTGAAGAAAACCCAGTTTAGGAACACTCTGATCTTGTTATTGAATTGAAAAAGCAATCAAAAGAGCCAACAAGAGCACAAGACTTGAGCTCTTACTGAAATATTTCCAGGGCAACATGCAGCGGATGTGGGGAAAGAATGATACGTACAACAGTGAAGGTCACAACAACAAATGACAGCAGTTTAACATTAAAGACCGACGTAACAGTGAAGTATGTAAGGGATGATTTGACACAGGAGAACTGCCTGCGGAGCTCATGCATCCTTCATGCTGCTGCAGTTTTCTCCACATTAGCCAACTCTGTGTTTGTTGTCTCACCGCGTTACTTAAATAATTAAACATACAAGAACAAAAGCCATGTTTCACTGCTGTACTTGCTCCGGGCGTTTCAGAATTAACAGCTGAAAAGGCCGACTGTTAACATCTTTAATGGCAGAACTAAAAGTTCCCGTGTGATGAATGAAGCTCTTGATCTGTGTTTCAGTGTGGCTGGGCATCATGCTGCCTGTGCTGGGAGTCAAGTCGTTGTCTTCTTATGCCATTGCATATCTGGAGAGACTCCTCCTGTAAGTCTTTCTGAGAGTTATGTGTCATGAATGTGATGTAAAATACAAGAAACAGATTATTTTCTTTTCATTACACCTGTGATTACCTCATATTGTGTCTCTTGGGAATAATGTCCTTTTCATTTTGAAAACAGTCCAAAGATCAGACTGACACTTGAGAACGTACGTTTGACTAAATTAAACTGTGCTTTGACTTCACTAAGACCGGCTTTATGTTCTTCTTTTCCCAGACTTCATGCAAACCTGACAAAGGGATTTGGCATCATGGGTCCTAAAGAGTTCTTTCCTTTACTGGATTTTGCCTTCATGCCTAAGAATGCCCTGTCATCAAGGTGAGTGTAACCCAGTGTAAACACTGATACCCACGTATCAGGAATACGTGGGTGAAGAGCCTCAACGAGCCTCCTTTTTATCCTCCGGTCACTCGTTTGTCCACCTGTATGGTTACTGTCCAACTAAGAGAAATCATGTTTGTGTTCAGCCTGCAGGAACAGCTGAGGCGTCTGTACCCTCGCCTGAAGGTCCTCGCGTTTGGAGCCAAACCCGAGAGCACATTACACACATACCTGCCGTCGTTTCTGTCCAGAGCCACGCCTCACTGTCCAGATGACATGAAGAGAGAGGTGAGACACACGCACACTTCATGTGTGGTGGACTTTAAAGTGAACTTTCTATGTAATACTACTGCTGCAGAAGTCAACGTTTCGCAGCAGAACTCATATTGATAAGTGACCTATCATACAGTAGGTTGTTGGAGCCTCATTTTGGTGATTGGTGTCATAAACAATCAAGATAGCTTATTGGCAAATGGTTAAGCTTGAAGGGAAATGTATTGCTGCTGACAAAGTACAGCATTTCCTGGTCTGCCATTGAATTTCACAGTTGTACCAGTACTTATGCAACAATAGCTGAAAGACATATTCTTCTTAAGTCTTAAGACCGTCATAAAACTCACTGTCTGTCCCGTATGAGCTTAAAGAAGGCATTATAATTGAATCAGAAATGGAGAATTGAGTCTTTCCGTCTCTCTTTCTTCCTCTCTCTCTCTCTCATGTCTTCTTGCAGCTGCTCAGCAGTATGACGGAGTGTTTGTGTGTGGATGTGCAGAGTCTTGGAGTGTGGAGGCAGCTCTACACCAAACACTTACCCCAGTCCAGGTGAGTCACTCACATTTGACTGTTTCCTTCTAAACTGTGAGAGTAGAAGAAGAATGGCTCCTGTCATGTGTCTGGACTTCAGCCCTTTCTACACTGATAGCTCGCGCTGACCTCCTCTCTCTTTTCTTCTGCAGTCTGCTGTTGAACCATTTATTAAAGTCCTGGAATACCCTGCCGCCAAAGGTACGACTCCTGCCACGAGGTGTGATGCTTCATAAACCAAACTCAGCTCCCTGGAGACGCTTTAATTAGAGCATTAGGGCACGTTTTAGCTCCTGCTGCCACAGAGAGTCACGGCTTCCTTAATAAATCGAGGCTCAGAGTGATGCAGCGAGCAGACAGAAGAACAAACTGTGATTCTTCTGGAAACGTGTAAACTCTCCTTCATGGTATGTTGGATCATCCTGTGTTTGACTAGTTGTTCTTTATTTTAGCTCCGGAAGAACCTTGAAGAAACAATCCAGTCTTTCAGAGTGACCAATGAGGAGATGAGAGACGCCGTTGAATCTCAGGACCTTCAGGAGTGCAATAACCTGTGCCAGGTGAGACAGACGGTCCCTGAAAAACAGAATTAAGCCACAAAGGAATTTTTATGGCTCCATACAGGCGGCAGACCACGGTGGCTGAAGGCAGTGTGTTTTTGGGTTTAGCCAGAAAATACACTTAATACTTGACTAACTGCTAACCCCACTTTGATTCATGAAGCACCTCTAGAATAATAAACTATGAATGTATCTTCATCAGCTGATGTCCCAGTGAAGTGTTCAGCTCAGTCTTTCCTCTCCTGCCTCCAGAATCTGCAGGTAAAGATGCGTGGCCGGGGCTTCCCCTGGTACAAACTGCTCATGGTTCTGCTTGTGTTTGTCGCCGGCTTCATCGCTCATGACGTCAGATCCCACGGCTCCTTCACAGGTGCGAGTCCTGCCCGCTCGTCGCCGCCACTCGTCTCCGTGTTTGTTTTCGATGTCTGATGACGTGCGTTGTGTGTTTCAGATTCCACCACAGCCAGGCATCTTCGCAGCTCAGGGGTCACAGCTGTGTCTCAGCAGGCCTGGAGCAAAATAACAGTGTACACCAAACAGGGCTTCAGGTATACAGCACTAGATTTAATTCTGGCATGTTTGCAAATTGAATTTAGTTCAAATGTTCTGGATAGAAATGAGATTGGTGCATTTCAAAGATGCAGTAGATTACAGTGGTAAAGATGATGACAACACAAGTGACACTTTGAAAACCAGCAGGTAATCTTTAAACTCACCATTCATGCAAATGAAGCATTTAAGTCATGTCTGCATTTTGTGTGTTTTTGTATCCTCTGCAGCTGGTTGGAGACAAACACTCCTCATTATTACTCCGAGTGTGTGCGGGTTGTGGGACCACTTATGGAGCAAGGTTTGGAAAAGGCAAAGACAGCAGCCGTCTTCATCTCCGAAAACACCACACAGTTTATTCTGTGGGTGAAAGAAAAGACCCCACAGGCCATAGAGTGGGTACGTCTGCAGAGATGCTGCTGTTTGTTCAGCTCATTGAAGTCTTAAAGAGACATACTGAATCTTTTCTCCTGAGTCAAAGACTTAGAGCTAATAAGAGGGAGCAGTCGTGTTGACTGGTGTCTTACCTGTCTGTATCTTTGCCCAGGTGAACACCAACACTCCAGACAGTGTGTTCCAGGTGTTGGCATATTTGAAGGAGCTCCTCCTCCTCCTCCATCAGAACTACATCCTGCCAGCGCTGGCGTACATGTCTGACCTGCTGCAGCGAGCATGGACCAACCTGCAGGACTCCTGCAAGTCAGTACCTTCAGGCATCTTTTTACTTGGCTTCAATTTTGAACATTTTGGGGTTTTGGACTGTTGGTGGGACCAAACAAGCAGTCTGAAGATGCCCTCTTCCACTATAGGAAACTGTAACAGTAGTTTATTTAAAAAGAGGACGGGCAGTTAAGTTTGATATTTAACTGTTGTTTCGTCACAGCTTGTGACGACACTGTGACTTCCTGCTTCTCTGCAACCAGTTTATAAGTTATTTAGGTATTTTCCAACTAAAATATTGTTTGTAAATCACTCGTATGAAAGTAGGTAGTAGTTGCTAAGAGCAAGGGAACGACTTTACATCTTTTTTTACCCGTCAGTTTAAGATTAAACGTGCTTTTCTTTGCCTCTGCAGCGGCGAGGTGTCCGTGTCGTGTCTGCAGGGCCACGCTTTGTCCTTCACCAACTCGACGTGGCAGCTGCTCCAACACACAACCTCGGCCATCAAGACGTGGGCTCAGGAGCTGCTGAC
This sequence comes from Chaetodon auriga, assembly GCF_051107435.1. Classification (NCBI taxonomy): domain Eukaryota; kingdom Metazoa; phylum Chordata; class Actinopteri; order Chaetodontiformes; family Chaetodontidae; genus Chaetodon; species Chaetodon auriga. Next base: position 4,348,500 of record NC_135091.1, on the reverse strand, counting down.
ACGAGCATGATGACGTCGCAGACGCTGACTGATTTACACACACACACACAATGTACACACACGGAGTTATCCTCACACACACACTGACCCAATCTGTGGCTGCCTTTCGGTGCGTCGGCTCCCCTCTCAAGCCGTGATTGGACACTGTGGGGGTCAGACAAACAAATGCTCACCTAAAAGGACCCTCTGTCTCCTGTTTTGGCTAAATTTTTAGATCAGTTTGCCGTTGTATAGATGTTTTTTTCTACCAATCCTTTTGTCACTGCTGGATGCAGAGGTCGTACCTCTCTCTATCCCTGAGTTTTCTACTGCAAATTTCAGCTCTTGCTTTAACCTTTGGGTTAAACAAATTGTGTAATTTATAGAAAATGTAGGTTTGTAGATGATTTATAAACCATTTTTATTTAAAGATGCGTAAAGATGTGTTATGTGAAAACTTGGTAAAGGACAGGGAAAAGACCAAAACACATATTCCAGACTTCCCCAGGCTGCTGAAGGCCTTGTCAGCTAACTTGAGGACCACTTCATCTCCCACACTTGGTTCAGATGCTGTATGGTTGTGTGTGTCAGGCTCCGCAAAGCACTCTTCAGACCTGAGATGCTGTCCCGTCTGTGGGCAGCTCACAAAATAAAGCCTTCAACATGAAAGATGGTGCGGGGAAAAGGTCACATCTGCCGGTGGATTGACTCCTTCAGAAGATTTTCAGTGGACAGCGTAACCCAAAACAGACCAGGAGTCTCACATCAGTCCAAAAGGTCCAGAAGAAGAAGAACTCTACCTGCTGTGTTGTCCGCCTGCACATCTCCTCGTCTTGTCTGCCGCTTCGTCATCTGTGCGCTGTCTCTCCTGCTTCTTCGGTTGCCATCAGCAGCTCAACGCCTGAGCTGGAAGCAGCACTGTGGTTGTTTCTGAACAGCTGATTCACTAACCCTTCCCCCGTAAACAGGATGTTTGGACGGACACGGCAATGACTAATGTCTTACTTTTCAATGTAAATGATTTATAATAAAGACTTCAATCCCATTCACTGGTTAGTTATTTGATTTGGTGGAAATTTGAACATCTATAACTCCACGGTGACACTGCAACATGCAGTATGATGGAAGCTCCTGACAGGCCACTAAATGGGCTTTGTGGTGGTTTTGTTGACTGTTTCCAAAATCAGTAATGAACTGTGAACCCTACGAATATAACTTCCATCATATAAATTACAACATAGCAAGGCTGGGACTGGGAATAGCAGGGCTCTCAATTAGCTTTTGGTCATTTCATTAGGGGGAAGCTGCGCCACAAAACTGTCCAATTCAATGTTCTTTCCACACAACAGTATTTTCTCAAGTGCTATACAGCACATTGGAAGGTTTCTCATAAGATTTTTAGCATTTAGTATTTTCATGGGCAGTAGTATTTTTATGATCTCTACATAATGTACAATAGAAATGTAACATCTTTTGTTTTTTCATCAGGATCCCTTAATATGTTTTTCTGACCATGCAGCATGGTGGCAATGATGGTCAAAACCGACCCCAACGATTGACGGACTCATTACAACCTGCATAAGATATAAATACCTCCGTGTGCACCCGCCTGATGCGATAAAGCGCTGAACGAAGTAAAATCAAAATTTTTATTTCCAAGTTTTTAGCCACGTTTTGAACAAAACCTACATAAAATAAAATTTTGCCCCAGAACGCCGTTCACCCACCGCGGCGTCTTCTCAGCTAACCAAAACTTTCTTGCTTCCTGTGTCGAGCACTCCTCAGACTCTTTGCCTTTTCCTGTCCTCTCCTCGTCATCCCCTTCGATAGCTCAGTTGGTAGAGCGGAGGACTGTAGAGGCAATCACAAGACATCCTTAGGTCGCTGGTTCAAATCCGGCTCGAAGGAGGAAATCTTTTCTTAACATGCGATCTGCAACGCTTTCTGTGTCATTGAAATTGCGCGTTTTCATCGTGTACAAATATGCGAATCTTTAAATTGGACAGAAATGTAAAGACCTAGAAGACAGTAGTAATAATAAATACTGTATTTGTCAACATTTTAGTCGCTAGCGGCAATACCACCCTGAATACACCCGAACTGCATATCTGTAAACACAGCTAAAGTTTAGCTTTTTGCAAACTCGAGCACATGATGAAATGACTAGAAAGGAATCAAACAGGATTGATTACGGCTCCGTATTGTGTGCAAACATGCAAACTTAACAGTCATCTAGAGACAAGGCACTGATTCAAGGCTTTGTTCTATTAAGTCTTAATTAGATTGTATCCTTGAAGTGAATCTTTTTCTAGAGCAAACACACTAAGTTACGTGTGTGTAAGTGTGCCTACTGATTCTAACAAATGTTTCTCACATTGTTATTTCCACACGTTTCTCCATTAAGTAACCATTGAATACCACATAGTATTATTGTTTGGTTGTATGACATTACAAGTAACCCACTTCCCTATTGGCATCGCTTATTAAGTGATTTTGGAAAGATTCATAACACTCTTTGGATCCTCAGTTCTCCCTGGCCTAAGTTTCTCCTTGTCCTCTTCTTCCCCTCCTTTCCTTTCCAGACAGCCAATCGCGTCTCGCCATTTCCATCTTTTGACAGACGGCCAATCGTGTCCCGTCATTTCCATCTTTCCAGGCGGCCAATTGCGTCTCGCCATTTCCAACTTTCCAAGAGGCCCATCAAGTGGGCCTGTCTCCGGTTTTAAAATAAGCCCGGTAACCGGTCGACGTCGAGCTTTTCAGTCTTTGTCGGAGCAGCAGCTGAACTTCTGCTGCTTCTGAGATAACGAGGTGAGATGCTGCCGGCAAAGCTAGCTAGCTAGCAGTTACGTAGAGTTAGCATTACATGTTGAAGTTGTTCTTAAAATGGCCTCCATAGACTTGGAGTTTTACACGGTTTTTGCCTTTTGGACGTTATATGCGCATTGAATAACGTTACTGTCGGTAAGCAGGCTAGATACTTGGCTGTGCTACATCTTCCTGTTATTATTGTTATTGTGTTGATGATGATGATTATTATTATTCTCCTGGAAATAGTGACACAATGAAATCAAATGATCTATCACAACAAATTAACCCACATTTACTGCTCACATTGGCTCTATCTTAAGGAACGAAGGCCACCAGCCTGAATTTCCAGCTGCACTTCCTGAAAGGCCTCAACAGAAGGAACCAGGACTGTGAAGCTGCATCTCTGAGAGAGATGATGGAGGTGCTGAGGAGGACGCTGGTTCAAATCTGCCTCCAAGGAGGTAGTTTTAGTAAAGACACTGTAAACGGACATGTGAACTGCTGACAGGGACAACTAGGACATCAACTTGTACAAATTTCCACTTCTCTTTACACACAGCAGAGGGCGCTGCTGCGTTTTCAGTGGAGACAGCTTTGGACAACAGTTGTTTGACCTTTGACCAACTTTGTCCTCCATGTAGCATTTTTTCTGTACACTCACGCCATACCAACTGCACAGTGCTCAAGTTAGATGTCCAAGGACCGTGATTACATTAAAATAACACGACACAGTGTGAAAAGAGCGGTCATGACAAGATAAATATAGATATTTTTCCCTCTCTCTGTGTCTTAGGTCTCATCAAAAAGTGCAAATAACCCTCAGGAAATCTACCGTCATAGAAAGTAGCAGCACGTAGCAAGTAGTGATATTTTTTTGCCTTGTTATAGCATCCGGGTCCATTGTGGACCCACAGTAGCTGAAGGACTCACCTACGACATGATACATCCTCAAAACGATTCGGTTTAGGCACCAAACGTCTTTGGTGAAGTTTAGGAAAGGATGTCCAGAGGTGTGTTGTGTGAGATTACATGGAGCCTGTTGTCATAGAGGTTAAGAAGGAATATTTTGGAGGATGCGGGCATCGATCCCGCTACCTCTCGCATGCTAAGCGAGCGCTCTACCATTTGAGCTAATCCCCCATTCCTGCCCCTTAGTGTCCATCATAGAGTGGCTTTCATGTTCAAACCTATGTGCAAGAGTACAGTGCTTGTTTTTGTGTTTAAAGAATGTTCTAAATGGCATTTGTTTTATGAAAAAAAGAGCAAAAAGAACAATTTCCCTATTCTTTTTCTCTGTTTTGGTACTTTCTCACTCTTAGTTCTTCAAAGTCACAAGCAAAGAGGAAGTGATCGGATCATAATGGGGAAGTGATAAGATAATAATCAATCTGCTCGGACTGATAAAAAATGACTTTGCATCATCACTGTCATTGTCATTGCTTCATTCAGACCAAACAAACCACACAAACACAGATGTTTGCATGGCCAGCATGCTCACACATGTGCATGCACACACAAACAAAGCCTCACAAGAAAGAAAGAAAAGAAAGAAAGTATTCGAGGAGCTGCCTCAGGCCTGCATGGTCCCAGGTGACGTCTGAGAGGATGAAGAGAGCCATTACTTCCTTTACTGTATCGTAAAGTCATGAGTCAAGTATTCTGCTGCTTGTGATGGCGGTGCAGGGAGTAAAGTAAAAATGACACCTAATACCCCTGAATGCTGTTTGTGATGATGAAGATGACAAGACAGAAATGAACATGAGAAGAATCAGACCAAGAGACACATAGACAGGCTAAAAAATGGGAAGTATTTACAAGTTCTGCATTGCATTTCTGTGTATTTTGACAAACAAGACGAGGCCTTTCAGTTACAGTGGTATGAAAAAGTATCTGAACCTTTTGGAATTTCTCACATTTCTGCATAAAATCACCATCAAATGTGATCTGATCTTTGTCAAAATCACACAGATGAAAAAACAGTGTCTGCTTTAACTAAAACCACCCAAACATTTATAGGTTTTCATATTTTAATGAGGATAGCATGCAAACAATGACAGAAGGGGGAGGAATAAGTAACTGAACCCTCTGCCTAAGGAGACTTAAAGAGCAATTGAAACCAATTTTTACCAAACAATTTAAGTCAGGTGTGCGCCCAATCACTGATGAGTGGCTTAAAGCCGCCCTGCCCACTATAAAACACACACCTGGTAAGAATTGTCTTGATGAGAAGCATTGTCTGATGTGCACAATGGTTCGCTCAAAAGAGCTGTCTGAAGACCTGCGATCAAGAATTGTTGATTTGTATAAAGCTGGGAAAGGATACAAAACCATCTCTAAAAGTCTGGATGTTCATCAATTGAAAGTCAGAGAAGTTGTCTACAAATGGAGAGAGTTTGGCACTGTTGCTTCTCTCCCAAGGAGTGGCCATCCACCAAAGATGACGCCAAGAGTTCAGCGCAGAATACTCAGAGAGGTAAAAAAAGAACCCTAGAGTGTCTGCTAAAGACTTACAGAAATCACTGGCACAGTCCAATATCTCTGTGCACACATCAACTATATGTAAAACAATGGCCAAGAATGGTGTTCATGGGAGGACTCCACGGAGGAAGCCACTGCTGTCTAAAAAAAACATTGTTGCTCGTTTGATGTTCGCAAAAAGGCACTTGGACACTCCACAGAAGTTTTGGCAAAATATTTTGTGGACTGATGAAACCAAAGTTGAATTGTTTGGGAGGAACACACAACGTCATGTGTGGAGGAAAAATGGAACAGCTCACCAACATCAACACCTCATCCCCACCGTGAAGCATGGTGGAGGGTGCATCATGGTTTGGGGCTGTTTTGCTGCCTCAGGGCCTGGACAACTTGCAATCATTAATGGAAAAATGAATTCAAAAGTTTATCAGGATGTTTTGCAGGAAAACCTGAGGCCGTCTGTCAGACAGTTGAAGCTAAAAAGAGGATGGATGCTGCAACAAGACAATGATCCAAAACACAGAAGTAAATCAACTTCAGAATTGTTTCAGAAGAACAAAATACACGTTCTGGAGTGGCCAAGTCAAAGTCCAGACTTGAACCCCATTGAGATGCTGTGGCATGACCTCAAGACAGCGATTCATGCCAGACATCCCAGGAATCTGACTGAACTACAGCAGTTTTGTAAAGAAGAATGGGCCAAGATTAGTCCTGATCGATGTGCCAGACTGATCTGCAGCTACAGGAAGCGTCTGGTTGAAGTTATTGCTGCCAAAGGGGGTGCCACAAAATATTAAATGTGATGGTTCAGTTACTTATTCCTCCCCCTTCTGTCATTGTTTGCATGCTATCCTCATTAAAATATGAAAACCTATAAATGTTTGGGTGGTTTTAGTTAAAGCAGACACTGTTTTTTCATCTGTGTGATTTTGACAAAGATCAGATCACATTTGATGGTGATTTTATGCAGAAATGTGAGAAATTCCAAAAGGTTCAGATACTTTTTCATACCACTGTAGAAGAATGCTCAGTTGACCTCAAAGTGACTGAAAGCTGTTAGCATGCTGGCATTAATGAATGTGTTGATATCTTGGATTCACAGCGACCTGTTTGCCAAAAAGAAGACGTCACAAAAAGGATCCGATCTGAGGAACACTGTCAGTTGCTGACTTGAAAGAGAACAATTAATTTTCTCTTGAATTAAATATTATGAGTCATATTATGAGCGTGTCTCTGTGCTGCTTGTTTTCTCTGACCAGTGGAGCAAAAAAACCCATTTAAATCACAATGAAACAGAAAACAGAAAAAGCAGGAGGTCCGAACACTTTACAAGCTGCCATCTGACCTTCATCTTACCTACCGTCTCTTTGGTTTGGTGGTTGAGATTAGATCAATAACCCGACATGCCCAAACACGATGAGAACTTGTGTTACGTTATTCAATACGGCTTAATATCACACAATTCAGTGCTGAATATATACAGAAATGAGCGTCAGTCTAGCCTTTTGTCTTGTGTAAGACCTGTACGCAAATTTCATCCAGATTTACTCGTGAACAAGAGAAATGAACTCCAATACATGATTAATAAAGTTAAAAAAAACAACTAGTTAAATTTGACAGTTGCATGTTTTTCTTTTGCAGGATGAAGTGCACTGTGGTCGTCCTCATGGCTGGACCTGGACAGCGTAATCCAGTCCTTCACCCACTTTGAATCTGAAACGTGAATGTATGGAAGCGATGGGACGAGCTGTGTGAGCTGACTTATGCTTTATGTTTAAGATTAGGTCGGACCCTCCCAACTGCTACGAGAGTCTATGTTTGCTCTTCCTCTAATAGAAACTAATATTACACAATCACTGTCTACGCAGCCCAGCATACTGTATATAAATGAGGCGCAGCTGTCAATCACATCACCAATACATCGATACCACACAGAATAGCCTTTCATCTTTGACTCTGAATCAGTGCAAAGGTACGAGCTAAATACTTTAACCTACATGTAAAGTATATGGAAAATGTGTGGTTATCATATATCTTGAGTTTATTGCCTCCATCATAGAAATGCTCTGCTTTTTTCCCGTAAACTTCATTTATTTCTTACTTTCTCTGCAGGATGAAGTGCGCTGTGGTGTTTCTCGTGCTGTTCATGGTCATCCTCATGGCTCAGCCTGGAGAGTGTATTTTTGGATTTCTTCTCAATGGAGCCTTGCACGGTACAGTCCTGCCATCAGCTGACTTTTAGTGGCAAATATTCTGACATGATTCATGCTGTTAATTACACCTGGACTATTATGACAGCATGACTTGTGAAATCGTTGCCAATTGTTGATCTCGAACAAATGTAACATAATACATAATTAAAGATTATATACAATGTCGACATAATCCTCTACGATACAATGAGTTTATACTGAATGTATTTTTGTACTATGTAACAGAGTTCAGACTTAATGCCATTGTTTTCTTCCCTTGTCTGTTTTTATGTAGTCGGCAGGCTGATCCACAGGTAAGGACCTGAGCTTCTACTATTTATTATTATTTTCACAACCACTAAACTACAAGTGTTGCCGTAAATATTGAAACAAAACCTATTGAATTGTCACAGTGAAGGAGATGTATTTTCATATCTAAATTTGTCGTGTGTGACGTCTTCTCGTCTTCTCTCGCTGCACCAGGCTCGTCACCAGGAGACGCGGGATGGAGGACGAGGTGGTGGCTCTGGACAAGCGCTCATTCGAATACAACCCTGGGCGGCCTGGTTTTCACTAGGCTGAACCGGCCACTCTGAAGCTGTGTTTGGATCAAAAGTGATGCTTCTTGCTCATCAACATAAGAAAGGAAATAATCTATCAACTGGGCCAACCACTCTTTAAAAAATATGTATGTGCTGACTTAATTGATTGAGGAACTTTGAATTAATTTGGTAGAATGTCAGTTGTTAGCAATAAATTTGTGTTGTAACTCTCTTTTTTACGAGTTTTATTAGGATGAGAAATGTTTTACTTTCAACAAAGAGTTCTCAGTGACTGGAAATAATCTGAGATGTGAAAAAAAATGAAGCTTCTGTGTAAAAAAAACTATGTTTGTGTGTCTTCTTTGACATGAACTCAACTGACACCACAAGCGAGTGTCACTAAATAATGAATGCTGAGACGCTGTGTAACAATAGTATGAGTCAAAAAAGATGAAGTTAATGTTGAGTGTAAGACAAAATAGACTCAGTGGGAAATGAATAAAAAACCTATTTACTTACTACTATGACATCACGTGGAAAAGAGTTTGAGGTGTTCCACAAAGCTGTACACCAGGACCAATCAGGAACCACTTCTTTTTACTGCTGCCATTAATAATAAAAACATTCATAGTAATTCATCTGTAAATCCTTGTAATGCCCAACATTATGCTGATGATGTTATTTTACACTGTTTGCCGACTCGGCTAACTTTAGAAAACTCCCCACCAGTCGTGGCTGAAGTCCCCTGATTTGGGGCTCCGGGGTACAGATGAGCTGTGGGGGCCCTTTCCTGGCTCTCTGTGACTCTTTTAGCCTTATATGGGACTGTAGCTAATCATTGTTTTCAACTTCTAATTACATTATATTCTTTCTTAAAATTCTTCTACTTTCTTAAAATTGTTGGCATCCTGGTTAATAAAACCTTATTTTGCAAAGATGAAAAAGAATCAGATGACCGTCAGTATCTGAAAGCACTGAAATGCTGCAGTGAGACATGAACGTAAAGGAGAATTGATTCTGTGCGTTGGTTTTCTCGATGCAGCCTCGATCTTTGTTACAGGCCATGGAAATATCTAATATGTGACTTAACAGAAGGCTGAAATGCTTTCTTTTTTTAAGATTTGTGACTGCACACCGTCATGATGCGCTGAAGTTATCTTAGCAGGTGCTCACTGTGTTTGGATATATTCATGATTCATTCGGTCGACTCATTTAACGCTCATAAACAGTGAGACATCACAGTTTTGAAACACATCCAAATGTTTTATTTGGCCTCACTGAATATTTCATACGATTTATGATACTTCATAGCGATCTTGAATGATCCGTATGTTCAGCTTCTTTGAAACCATTCTGCGTTTACAGTAAGAGCAGCTTGATTTGCTGAAGTCTGCACCAAATGAAACTCTGGGATGAACCACCATGAATGAACCAGAATGAACATGCTGAATTTGTGGCTGAGCAAATGTGCGAATCTTGAGCTTACTTTGACTTGCGTGTCAAAATTTTCTCCAGCATCAGTGTGCTTATTGCTGATAAATGTTCTTACACAATCACTGTGACTTGATATCTGATAAAATGGCCGTCTGCACACCTCCCACAGGCCAACAGACTGCTCTGACAGATGTCTGTGTAGCTTTTCAAATGTTATAACAGATTTTATTCTGATATACATTGAGACACTTTTTTAGACAACAGGTGGGAAAGGTGAAAAAGAATATACAATCTTCCTCTTACAGTTGGGATATTGGATGAATGACTGAAATGTATTACAACATAAGAGATCCATTTGTGAGATTAGACGCTGACCTCAGCTCCACCCATTCAGACCAGGTGTTTCACAACTGTTAGCTACAAAAATTCACCTCAGCTGCAGATCCCACAACTTCTGACTTTACTCTCCTTGACAGCAGCCTTTTGACTGACTATCAAACTGTGGGAAGGTAAAAAGCTCATACTTCCTTATTTTACTCTAGTAAATGCAGTTAAGATATGTGGTGTGAATTGACGGTTTACAGATATCATAGAAAATTGGGTACAGATGCAGAGAAAAATAAAACAAAAGAGAAAAATACATTCAAATGTACAAAAGTGAGGCACAAATGAAAGTTGATGGTGGCAGTTCAGATGTGAGCAGCTTTGGTGGATACGTGACGCTTTGTTGTTTGATGAATTAATGTGGGGATGAGGAGAGCGATGGACGCTGAACGTGCTTTTCTTTTTCAGATGAAGTTTGTTATGATCTTTCTGGTGTTGTCCATGGTCGTCCTCATGGCCGAGCCCGGGGAGGGTTTCATCGGTAGCTTGTTCAGAGGGGCCGTTCGTGCATTTAGAGGTGTCAGGCGGGTATGGAGAGGTAGGTCACAGGGGTCCATGAATTCTGTGCTCACCTCAAGAGACAGACCTCCTGTTCACACCAACCGCTTCAAACTAAGCTTTCATCCTGACTGTTAGCTAAATTTAACGTCTCCATGTTCCGTTTAAGTAAAACTTTCATGTAATCCTGGCCTCTCAGCTGTGTTTGTTAGAAAGCATTAACCCTAGGGAGACCACCATTAATGCACTCATGTCAAAGATTTTCAAATATGATGAGAAGAATATATTCTTACTTGATTTTTGTCTTTTTGTCTGTTTAGCACACAGGGGGGTTTCACGGTAAGCACTTTTGATTATTGAATTATTGTTGATATCACTGATGATGAACCCTGCCTCTTACAAATTCATTCATTCATTCATCTTCTATACCGACTATCCCTTTTCGGGGGCTGGAGCCTATCCCAGCTGTCAATGGGCGAGAGGCGGGGTACACCCTGAACCTGTCGCCAGTCGATTCCTCTTACAAATTATTTCTTTTTATTTATTAATATACAGCTAATTTTCATTCAGAATTAAGTTGCTTTGAGTGAATGAAAGCTTACATGTTGTGTACCAGGTTAGTAGTCCACACAGTTCTGAAGCTGGAATCAGTGAATTTCTGATGTTTTTGCCCGAGAAATTGTTGCAAAATTTCTAATATTTTTATTATATTCACGGGTTCACATTCTGCTGATTGACCTCTGCTGATTATTCGAGTATCAGCTCAAAATTTTCCCGTCTTCTCTAACCAGGTATGCATACAGATGGCGGCCAAGACCCGTACGACGAGTGGTTTACTATCAGCCTCGGCAGTGTGTCAACGGCTATGTTCGTGGCTGAGTCTCTTCTTGCTGAAGATGTGATTTGAGCTTTATGTTTTTCCTTTGCAAAGCAAGAAATGATAGAAAGTTAACTAACCGCTTGGCTCGGGTTTGCATGAAACCCTTGAGATGTAGTGTTTTCAGGCTTCAATTGGTTTTGAAAAATGTAAATTTGCTTGATACTGGAAAGCATCCTGCTGATTAAAGCTGCAGTACAAAAAGGCCATCTGTGTTTTGTGGTATTATTTGTGTGAAGAAGTTGCTGTAACTTTATGTCTCAGCGGCCAGTGGTCATGAAGAATTTTTATTTTGTTTTGTATTTAGTCTGAGGTAAATGTTTAGTGTTTATCTTTGAGTGTATAGCCAAGAACAGAAACCATCACATCGTAAGCGTCCTTCCTCGTTAGTATAGTGGACAGTATCTCCGCCTGTCACGCGGAAGACCGGGGTTCGATTCCCCGACGGGGAGAACATTTATTTTTCACTACTGTTGGTACAGCTTGAAGAACATTGATTAAGCCAGGGACAGACAGCGAATGGCTAAATATTTCAGTTTTAAGCTTTTTGGTGTTGTGTCAATGGTATGTAGTCGTCGAAAGTCCTCTGCTATGCTATACCGTCTTGGACAAGAGAAGACGTGATTGGACAACAGTGCACAGTCTCTTGGGCTCCAGACGCGATGTGAAGGGGATGAAGAACAGTATAAAATTAAATCAACTGAAGAGCCATGCTACACAAAACACAGAGCGAAGAAACCGGTAATGGAAACGCAGATACGTCTGTCGCGGGGGATTAGCTCAAATGGTAGAGCGCTCGCTTAGCATGCGAGAGGTAGCGGGATCGATGCCCGCATCCTCCAAAATTTATTAATATCCCGAGAACGTGATCGCTTGTCGTATTCGTATTGTGCTACGCAGCGTTTTCAGTTCTGCTGTCTGAGAAATTAAGAGAATGAAACTGTTCTGTAATTAAATAAAACAAAAGGGGAAACCATTTCAGGAAGTTTGACTCCACTAAATAGCACAAATGGCGCCACCTGCTGTTTCAATGTGGTACCAGCGTAGAGTAGTTGCAGTGGTAGCAGCAGCGAGGGATTATGGGTAAATTCTTAAAGCATCGGATTGTTAGCTGTGAGGTAACGTGTCTGTGAGTCTCTGTGGACAAAACAAAGTTTACATCTGTGAATAAATGTTAGGCTTGCTCTATCTGGTTGAATTTGGATTGTATTAGACTAAGTTCGCCGTGTTTTAGTTTAGTTGAGCACAAAATTTTTGTGTATTTTACTGGTTAGAAAAAGCGCTTTAGTTAGCAAGCTAACACCAGCCTGATGCCGCCGTTGCTGTTTGGCCATCACAGAAGTTCGACTGCTCCATGTTTCCGTGCCGGGCACGCAGGTACGTGTAAATGTGCCTGTACAGAGTTTGGTAATACTTGGAACCAACAGTCGGGATAATTTCTGCGGTTCAATGTGTTTTTACAAAGTAATTGTTAATAATGTTATTAAGTAGGAGGTTTGTATGAAATATGAAAAATAAGGTAACAGTTTAAATTGTGAAAATCCAGTCTGTAAAATTGTTTATATCCTTTGTTATTATTTTCCTTGTAAAATTAGGGAGGGACAATTTATTTATCTTCTCACGTATCTTGCTTAATGAAATATGAACCACTATACTGTCACTTTATTCATCGTAATATGTATATGTAAATTCGCCATTATGTAAAATGGTGAAATGTAATGTAAAACTACTGAAAAAGAATACCACCTACTACTGAACACTGAGCTGAGGCAGAGTCCTTTATTTGATGTAATATGACACTTTAAGAAAAAGAAGAAAGAAAAAAAAAGCATTCTTAGGAGCTTTGCTCAAAATGTTCAATTTTCCTGTGAATTTGTGCCTTTTATGTCTTGTGCATTTACTTTTCAAATGGTCATTTCCAAGATTTAGTATAAGTTCAGCAAAAACTTTCACCTGCAAGTTGCCTTTTTAAGTCATTTTATTAATTCAGAATGGTTACAAAGTGTTTCATTGAATGTGTTTCTGACCACCTCTAACTGAAACACAGTGACATTGAGAGCTTAGCTGACAATTCAAAAAGAAAGAAATCACAAGACATAAAATAATGTTTTTATCCTTTCTGACATGTGATTATGACATAGAATGTGTAATCTGAGCAATGACTCATCATAATTTGTCTCCTATTTACATGATGTTGTGTCCTCTGTCCTGACCAATTAGCAGCCACTACGACTGACTGTTGATGAAGTATGTTCAGCTGTAGTTCCTCTAATGTCCATCAGATGCTGCTCAAACAAAACTGACTGCATTGAAATGAATGGGAAAACCCGCAAGTTGGTTCTGCAAATTCAAATGGAGCTATACAAAACTTTAGCTATCAGAAGATCATTTCATGCATCAGAAGATAATTACCAGTCTACTGATAATTAAAATGTTGAAACAGTAACACAATTGATGTTAATTTTAAAGACATCTGCTACCTCTCTTTAATAACCTGATAAGGCTTTAATGCAACACCTAACAATAGACGTGGACTAAAAAGAAGAGCTGTCAATGTTTTCTGATGATTTCAGTAATGTGTACAAACAAAAAACTGATATTTCCATTTACTAGTCATTGATACCTGTCTCTAACTCTATGTCCTATCATTTTTGTGTAAATGTGTGCATAAATTGCTCAACTTTGACACTGGAGAATGAGGTTTGGATCCTGAGTGCCGCATGTGATTAGCCTTAGGCAATAAAATGACTTTGGGAGGGGTTCTTTTAAGGTTAACAGTAAAACACATAAATTCTAACTATAAAGCAGTTTGATAATGCTATGGTCGCTGTGAGTGGATATTTTAGTGCAAGATCAGATATTTTCTTATTATGCTGCTCAAAAACTGTAATTCTTATTGCATTACATTACATTCCTTTCTAAAAGACAAGGTTGTTTCTCTGCATGAGGAGACTTTCCCTCCTACACTGAACACAGGGACACATAGGACTCCACTGAGAACATCAATAACTCCACCCCAAACCCAAATCCAAAGCCAGCATAAAGAGGCTCAGTGAACGTGGTGCTGAAGGTGTGGAGGTGAGTCAGTGTGTCAGAGGAGACGCTGTAGAAGGACAGAGTGCCAGCAGGATAGTCCACATACACTGCTACTCTATGAGAGACAGAGGAGACACGAAGGTCTGTTTTTCTGTTATTGTGCCAGACGGAGTATCTACCATCAGAACAGTTCAGACTCCAGGACTGATCGTTTCTTCCAAACATGCTGTCATCACTGTCTCTTCTCCTGCAGATTCCTTTGTAAGCCACTGATATATAAACCTGTCCTTTCCACTCCACCTCCCAGTAATGGCGGTCGGTCATGCCATTTCCACACAGCAGCTGATAGCAGCGGTCAAATCTGTCAGCGTGATTAGGATAAGGTTGCTCTTTGTCCCCCACCAGCGTCACCCTCCTGTTGTTGTCAGACAGTTTGAGCTTCCTGTGTGCGGTGTTTGGGTCCAGTCTGGGTTCACAGGCATCTGACAGAGAGAACGAGACACATTGGCACCAGTTCATGATCTAACTTTTTATCTATTAACATATTTGATAAGTTAAACAAAGGTTTAAAATGCATAATAAAGAATTTTAAAGATTGGTGTAAAGATTTAGAACTAGACTCAATTAAGACTTGAAATACCACCAACAAGGGCCTTAAACAGAAATTGATTGTGTGATGTTTAATGTCATAAATTAAACTGAATCCACACTTACACTTCCTCAATCCAGGTTTTAACCACTGCTCTCCACAATGGTCCACCCTGGAGCAAGAAACACAATCAGACCAACTGCAACAACTACAACCACAAATCCAGTTCGTGATCGCTCTTTTTGCCTGTCCATACCTGAGAGTGTCCAGTCTCCAGTGTGGAGCCTCCAGTCCAGCAGACAGCAGCGTCACTCCTGACTCTCCTGGATGATTGTAGCTCAGGTCCAGCTCTCTCAGGTGGGAGGGGTTGGAACTCAGAGCTGAGGCCAGAAAAGTACAGCCTTCCTCCGTGATCAGACAGCCTGACAGCCTGGAATTAAGGAAAGGTCATTACAGCAACATTTAACTCATCATGTTGGCACGAAAATTCAATGACATCAACCAAAATGAAGAGCATTTAAATGCTTCTCTCTTTAACAAACTTGGGATTTTTACCTGAGAGTTTCCAGTTTGAAGTGTGGACTCTCCAGTCCAGCAGAAAGCAGCTTCACTCCTGAATCCTGGAGGTTGTTGTTACTCAGATCCAGTTCTCTCAGACTAGAGGACTGACAGCTGAGAACTGAGGACAGGGCTTCACAGCTTCTCCATGAAAAGTTACACACATCCAACCTTTAAAGAGATGACAATATCTGAAGTCATGCATTTTTAATATTTAATGGGACTCGTACGTATATGGAAGGCTTTTTTAGGCAAAGGTAAGTAATCCTCAAGAGGATTTCCATTACTACCACCTTAAAAAAGTTGTGCAGTTATACACTGTTTTTGTATGTGATTTAAAAATTTCATTTTCAATTAAATTGAACATTGTGAAAATTGACTGTGATAACCAATGTTATACTTGATATACTGATACCTCACCTGAGAGTTTCCAGTGTACAGTATGGACTCTCCAGTCCAGCAGACAGCAGATTCAACCCTGAATCACACAGTTCGTTGTTTCTTAGATCCAGCTCTCTGAGACCAGAGGACTGAGAGCTCAGAACTGATGACAAGGCTTCACAGCTTGCCCTAGATAGATTACAACCGCTCAGCCTACAGGAAAATTAGAAATGAATAGAAGTTAAACGTTTGTGTGTTTCTTAAAAAAAAATTCTGATATTTCTATTTAAATATTCAGTGATTGATCCACCTACAGAACTTTGTTGGAGGCTTTGAGCACTGGCAGCAGCCTCAGAAGAGCCTCCTCTGAAGCAGAGTATTTCTTCAGGTCAAACACGTCCAGATCTTTTTCTGACGATAATAAGATGAAGACCAGAGCTGACCACTGAGCAGGAGACAGTTTGTCTTTGGAGAGACTTCCTGAACTCAGGAACTGTTGGATCTGCTCCACAAGACTATGATCATTCAGCTCATTTAGACAGTGGAACAGATTGATGCTTTTCTCAGGAGACACATTCTCACTGATCTTCTCTTTGACGTAATCAACTGTTTTGTGGCTGGTCTGTAAACTACTTCCTGCTTGTGTCAGGAGGCCTTGTACGTGTTTCTGATTGGTCTCCAGTGAGAGACCCAGGAGGAAGCGGAGGAACAAATCAAGGTGTCCATTTGGACTCTCTAAGGCCTTGTCCACAGCACTCTGGTGGACCTGTGTTAACTTAGGTTTGCCTCTGAAGATTTTAGGCTTCTTGGATGTTGATTGTTCTGCTGACAGGTGATTGATACCAGAGTCGATGAATGTCAGATGGACATGAAGAGCAGCCAGAAACTCCTGAACACTCAGATGGACGAAGCAGAACACCTTGTCCCGGTACAGTCCTCTCTCCTCTTTGAAGATCTGTGTGAACACTCCTGAATACACTGAGGCTTCTTCGATACCACTGCCACACTCTTTCAGATCTGATTCATAGAAGATCAGGTTGCCTTTCTGCAGCTGCTCAAAAGCCAGTTTTCCCAGAGACCCAATCATCTTCTTGCTCTCTGGATTCCAGTGTTGAGCTGTCTCAGCTCCTCCATCATACTTGGCAATCTTCAGTTTTAACTGAACCACCAGGAAGTGGATGTACATCTCAGTCAGGGTCTTGGGCAACTCTCCTCCCTTTCTGGTTTTCAACACATCCTCCAGAACTGTAGCAGTGATCCAGCAGAAGACTGGGATGTGGCACATGATGTGGAGGCTTCGTGATGTTTTGATGTGGGAGATGATTTTGCGGGCCTGCTCCTCATTTCTGAATCTCTTCCTGAAGTACTCCTCCTTCTGTGGGTCAGTGAACCCTCTGACCTCTGTCACCATGTCAACATACTCAGCAGGGATCTGATTGGCTGCCGCTGGTCGTGTGGTTATCCAGATACGAGCAGAGGGAAGCAGTTTCCTCCTGATGAGGTTTGTCAGCAGCACATCCACTGAGGTGGACTTTCTAACGTCAGTCAGGATCTCATTGTTGTGGAAGTCCAGAGGGAGTCGACACTCATCCAGACCATCAAAGATGAACACAACCTGGAACTCTTCAAACCTGCTGATTCCTGCTTCTTTGGTTTCAATGAAGAAGTCATGAATAAGTCCCACTAAGCTGTACTTTTTCTCTTTCAGCACATTCAGCTCTCTGAAATTGAATGGAAATGTTAGTTGTATATCCTGGTTTGCTTTGCCTTCAGCCCAGTCCAGAGTGAACTTCTGTGTCAGGACTGTTTTCCCAATGCCAGCCACTCCCTTTGTCATCACTGTTCTGATTGGTTCATCTCTTCCAGGTGAGGGTTTAAAGATGTCTTCAAATTGGATTGCTGTTTCTGGTCTGTCTGTTTTCCTGGATGCTGTTTCAATCTGTCTGACCTCATGTTCTTCATTGACCTCTCCAGTCCCTCCTTCTGTGATGTAGAGCTCGGTGTAGATCTGATTCAGAAGGGTTGGATTTCCTGCTTTAGCGATTCCTTCAAACACACACTGGAACTTCTCTCTCAGGTTAGATTTTAGTTTATGCTGGAATAAGAGAGCTGCAGCACCACTTCCTGAATGAACAAAAGACAAATGAAAATTTGTTGATGCTGGTAAACATGCAGAGTTCCAGCACAGGAAAATTACATTAGCCTTAAACAAAAAGGTCTGTCTCCTTACATATCCTTTCCATAATGTTGTCAGACACTTCAATCTGAGAGAGTGGCAAAAACAAGCACTTTTGGTGGATGTACGTTGACGGGTACATTTAAAGATTTTATACCTATCACCCTGTGTGATGAGCAGCAACAGTAATGGTGGACTACTGGTAGTTCACAGTCGGTAAGTACTGCTGGGCTGCATGCCAGAAAGGTGTTAAATGACTATGAATAAATAAGAAAGTAGCTACTATTGTTTTGAAGTTTGTTTCAAAAAATGTCTGTATATTTGTGGTCAAGGTCCAAATCATGTTACAGCCGTTCTGATCATCTTACTGCTCTGCAGACAGTCAGCCAGCTCCTCCTGCTTCATTTTCCTCAGAAAGTGTAGCGTGATCTTCAGAAATGACTCTCTGCTGCTCCTCCTCTGCTCTTCTTCCTTGCCATCCACAACTTCCTCATCTTCACTCTGATTCTCAGGGCATTCTGGGTAATCTGGACTGAGCACTCTCTGGAACTTCTTCAGCTCATTCTTCACAAAACTGACAATGTTCTCCTCAAGCAGCTGGAACAGAGTTACATTCACATTTAAATGAGTAAAATTCAATATTCAATATAATATATTTGTCTGACAGGCAAGACAAGGCAAGCTTATTTGTATAGAGCTGTTTTCTGAGAGTTTGTTCTAGATATGTGGAACACAAAAAATTAATACTGCTTCTCTATGTTGAGTTTGGACTGTGGTAAGCAGACCTTTCCTTGACTACCTGATCTGAAGATGATAACAGGCTGATTTTGTAATTGTCCTAATGTGAATATTAAACATTTGCTCTGGATTCAGGACTAAACCAAGATTTCTGGCTTGGTTTGTGATCTTTAACATGAGTGACTGAAGCTTAGCAGTGACTTTTAATTGTTCTTCTTTGGCTCCAACAACTGACAACAACTCAGTTTCCTCTTGGAACATCCAAGCATTGATTTGTTGAATTCACCTTGTGATTGAATGGTACGGTATTCACCTGGTGATATCATATAAATCAGTGTGTCATCTGCATAATAAGATATTTTGTTGTGTCCCATAATCTGAGCTACTTGGAGCTTGTAGACGTTAGGTTTGAGAATGGACCATTGGGGAATCCCACATGATTTCTGTTAGCCACATGACAAGGCTGCTGATCTACAGGTTGCAGCATGGAGACTACTAGGACCAGAATGGGAGTTTGGGGCTGTTGAAGTAAGCAGTAGTAGCTTTGATTGTAACTTTACACACCATGAATATGGAGTCCAGGTTTGTTTGACGTTGCTGACCAGATTGACCTCTAGAAACCTCTGGCCTCCGCTGCTGAAGTCTGGGGGGGGGCACATTCATTTTAACATATAACTTTAACACACACGGTACAAATTACAAATCTTGTGCTCTCAGTTTTGAATTCTTGCCCTGGATCAGCAGATTTTTGTCCATGTTTGAAGTCCACAGGTCGGCCTTTAGACCGGTCACTCTGCATGGACACACAGCTGGTTCCAGACAGATCTGGTCTAGGCTGTGAGATCCTGTTAAAACACAAGATTGATTCATGCACATGTCAAGTACATTTTTCCTGGATGTTTAAAAGTTTCCTGACGTTATGATGCAAAACTTTCTTTTTGTCAGAGAGATGCTTTTTTTCCAGATTTCAAATCTCACCCGTGATCAGCAGATTTTTGTCCATGTTTGAAGTCCACAGGTCGACCCTTAGACCGGTCACTCTGCATGGACACACTGCTGGTTCCAGATGGATCTGGTCTAGGCTGAGAGATCCTGTTAAAACACAAAACTGATTCATGCACGTCAAGTACATTTTTCCAAGATGTTTAAATGTTTCCTCTTGTAAAAATGTTTTGATGCAAAACTTTATTGTTTGTCAGAGAGATGCTTTTTTCCAGATTTCAAATCTCACCCGTGATCAGCAGATTTCTGTCCATGTTTGAAGTCCACAGGTCGACCCTTAGACCGGTCACTCTGCATGGACACACTGCTGGATACAGGAAAGTCTTGTCTCTGATGATATATCCCCCTTCAAAAACAGGATATACGTATTCATATACTTAAAATCTCCCATAAAAATATGAGTTTAATTCTGGAAATGCTTTTAACTTCACAAAATATTTTTTGAGGTGGTCCCTCATCCCTGAAACACAGATAGGTCAAAGTAGTTTGGTCTGTGTTGACCTGTGTTCAGAAATATTTTATCTATAAAATACTGCTAAAAATAATGTGGAATACTTAATATCAGCCAAATCCTGAACTCTTTTTGGATTCTCACCCTGGATCAGCAGATTTCTGTCCATGTTTGAAGTCCACAGGTCGACCCTTAGACCGGTCACTCTGCATGGACACACAGCTGGATACAGGAAAGTCTTGCCTCCGATGATCGATCACCCTCCAAACACAGGACATAATGAACATTTACTGTCCCATTCAAAGAACATGAAACCCTTAATGGAAGTCCTGTGAACACCAGAATCTTAGTAACAGAGGTTTTGCTCATATTGCCTTTGTAGCCTGGTGGAAGAATGATTCCCTCAACGTTTTCTATTAAAATCACACAAAAGTTTTTATAGTGCTTTTCAGTGCTGCAGTGCTGGGTGCAGTGTATGAAGTCCACAGGTCGCCCTTAGACTGATCACTCTGCCGAACATGATGTGAAATATTTAATATCAAACAAACCCTGTACTCTCAGTTTTTAATTCTTACCCTGGATCAGCAGATTTTTGTCCATGTTTGAAGTCCACAGGTCGACCCTTAGACCGGTCACTCTGCATGGACACACAGCTGGATACAGGAAAGTCTTGCCTCTGATGATCGATCACCCTCCAAACACAGGACATAATAAACATTTACTGTCCCATTCAAAGAACATGAAACCCTTAATGGAAGTCCTGTGAACACCAGAATCTTAGTAACAGAGGTTTTGCTCATATTGCCTTTGTAGCCTGGTGGAAGAATGATTCCCTCAACTGAACGTTTTCTATTAAAATCACACAAAAGTTTTTATAGTGCTTTTCAGTGCTGCAGTGCTGGGTGCAGTGTATGAAGTCCACAGGTCGCCCTTAGACTGATCACTCTGCCGAACATGATGTGAAATACTTAATATCAAACAAACCCTGTACTCTCAGTTTTTAATTCTTACCCTGGATCAGCAGATTTTTGTCCATGTTTGAAGTCCACAGGTCGACCCTTAGACCGGTCACTCTGCATGGACACACTGCTGGTTCCAGACGGATCTGGTTTCGGCTGAGAGATCCTGTTAAAACACAAGACTGATTCATGCACGGCAAGTACATTTTTCCTGGGGTTCCTGATGTTTTGATGCAAAACAGAAAGATGGTTTTTTCCAGATTTCAATTCTCACCCTGGATCAGCAGATTTCTGTCCATGTTTGAAGTCCACAGGTCGACCCTTAGACCGGTCACTCTGCATGGACACACTGCTGGAAACAGTAAAGTCTTGCCTCTGATGATGCATCCTCCTTCAAACACAGGATATACGTATTCATATACTTAAAATGTCACATAAAAAATAACAGTTTAATTCTGGAAATGCTTAATATTTTCATAAAATATTTTTTGTTGACTTCCTCCTTCTTGTCCTCATTGCAGAGCCCACATCTTCACACAGACACAACAGCGTGCTTATTCATTACAACAACATTCACATCACATTAGTTCGCATTACGGTCAATGACGTCAAAAATACTCAAACACGATTTAAAAATCTGGTTTTGATTAGTTTTTATATTTTAAGGACTTTAATGACACTGCAGAGCTACTATGTAGGATAAACTGCTGAGGTGCTTTTTAAGTTTAAACTTATTCTAGAAACAGTTTTAATGTTTATTGTTGTTAGCATTGATTCACAATGTAGTTTATATAGTCTGACATTTTATATGTAGCACAAAGATTCTGATTATCGTTGTTTGAAACTTTTGTCGTCTGGTTGCTGCAGCTTTCAGTTTGTCTTAAAAGGACTTTTTGTCTCCACAAAACTTGGAGAAACTTGTTCATGCTTTGGTTTTTAGTAAGCTTGATTATTATGACGCCGTCTTCACAGGTCTCTGTAAAAGAACAGCTGCAGGTTATTCAGAAATTTGATGCCTGAGTTCTCACTAAAACAAAGAAAGTGTAAAACATTACCTCAGCTCTCATTGAATTCAAAATACTATTAGTGACTTAAAAAGTGCTGAACGGTTTGGGGCCAAAATACGTCTCTGACATGTCGCTCTGTTACGAACCATCCAGAGATCTCGGATCATCTGGGACGTGTTTGTTCACTGTCTGCAGGGTCAGAACCAAACGTACAGAAACAGCTTCCAGTTTATATGTAATTCTATTTAATTTGTGTTCTTTCTCCTTTGTTTCATGCGTTTATATGCTTTTATGTACACTTTAAATTGCCTGTGATATAAATAAATTTGCTTTACGTCATCTTGTTTATGAGAACTGACACTTGCTGACAACAATATGGCAATAAACTGTCAGTTAACGTTTGATGGTAAAAAGCTTTATGAATCTGTACGAACTCGACGACTGAAAGTGAGATTAAACAGCAGCTTCGACCAGAAAACTCACCAGAAAAAGAAGAAAATGTTGAACTCACACCAGAATGTTTTCTAGGGTTTGGAGATTCCGAGTCTCAACTCTCTGCATTCATCTTCAAAGTGAAATGTTCTTGAAGGATATGTGATAAGAGAGGAACTCTGAACTTTGGAACAAAGCACTGAAGTCAAACATTAACAGCATGAATCCTACTGTATCATTCAGATTTAATGACACAGTTTTCACTTCAGTGTATTTTATTTTTTGTCACAGCTTTGAAAGGCAGCGATATCCTTCCCAGAGCTCAAACCAGCTGCTGTCAGTCATTTCTGAACAGGCAAACATCAACCATTATCTGAGCTGAAGATCAGCAATACAGCTGAAAACTGTTCCAGAACACCATTGTTAAATTCCCTGATGACACAAACAATGACCTGGACACACATGGCTTATCAAGGGTGGCTGTGACGACGCGCGTGGACTCTTGTTAATTACATTTCCTGTTTAATTTTGTACTAGCTTTCCTCATGCATTCCAGTATGTTTTTTCTTCCTGTCATTGTTCAGTTACCCGCCAGTTTCACTCATCACCTGCTTTCAATTATCCAATCAGTTCTCTCAGTACTTAGAGCCCTGGTGATCCACACTATCACAAATAGAATCAGACCAAAGTCCATGAAACTGTCTCCCAAAACAAAGTCCAAGTACATGAAGAGGGCATCGAATATCAGGAAACTTATTTCAAGTCATTTTGTGGCAAGAAACAAAGTTCTAAACAAGTTACAAGCTTTACTTTTCTATTGTTTGTATTTTTGGTTCATTCTAGTGACTGTAATGAGTGCGAACCTGCCCACCATCCAGCCAGGCCTTGTACTGGAAACCTTCTGAGTCAGGAAACCAGCACTCAAATCAAATCACTGCTGACTTTTGGTAGACGCAACAGAACACAGAACACTACCAAAACAGTCACTCTTTGTCTTTACTACCACCCAAACCAACCACGTGAAAAAGTTCAGAATAAATATGAACACAAAGTCAGTACAATTTTTACACAGGTTTAGCTCACAGGAAATAATTTCACTACTTGTAATATATAAAAATAGATTATTCTGACATTAAAAAAAAGTCTAATGCACGTGTGTGTGTGTGTGTGTGTGTGTGTGTGTGTGTGCGCGCGTGTGTGTGCAACACTGCAATTTCAGCCACTCTTTCCAGTCAGCTGTGTGTGTCTTTATCCAAAGAGTTCTTCCTACAGTTCACACAAAGACACTGAAGACCTGGACTTAAATCCAAAACCAAATGCAGGACAAAGCGGCTCAGTGAATGTGGTGTTGAAGGTGTGGAGGTGGAACAGTGTGTCAGAGGAGACTCTGTAGAACGACAGCGTGCCAGCAGGACAGTCCACATACACTGCTACTCTCTTAGAGGAGGGAGATCTGTGTTACTGTGTTCTTGTGACAAACAGAGTAACATTCACTGGAGCAGGACAGACTCCAGGACTGGTCGTTCCATCCAAGCCTGCAATCACCGTCCTTTCCTACGTATTCCTCTGTAGGTCACCGCAATAACAACCCGTCCTTTCCACTCCACCTCCCAGTAACAGTGACCAGTCAGATCATTTCTACACAGCAACTGCCAGCAGTAATTAAATCTTTCTGCGTGATCAGGATACGGTGGTTTGCGTGGTAGCTGTGTCACCTTCCTGTTGTTGTCAGACAGTCTGAGTTGTCGGTTTGCTGTGTTTGCGTCCAGTGTGAGTTGACAGAAATCTGATAGAGAGAACAACACACAACACAGATGAAGACCATCATCAAATTTGTATTTATACAGAATTTTAGTATCTAAATCTACACTTACACTTCTTTATTCCAGGTACCAGCCTCTTTTCACAGCAGTTTTCCAGTCTGGAGGCAGAAACAGTCAGATCACAATTTTCTTTTTATATATAGAAAAAGGAACATTTAATAACCTTAATAATGGATGATTTTCCAGCAGTCCTGACTGCTGTTCAACTGCTGCTGACCAGATTTTTGGTAGACCAGAAGACCAAGGTGCGGATCCATAGTGTCTGTCCAAACCTGAGGGTGTCCAGTCTCCAGTGTGGATCCTCCAGTCCGGCAGACAGCAGCTTCGCTCCTGAATCTCCTGGATGATTGTAGCTCAGTCCAGCTCTCTCAGGTGGGAGGGGTTGGAGCTCAGAGCTGAGGCCAGAAAAGCACAGCCTTCCTCTGTGATCAGACAGCCTGGAATTAAGAAAGGTCATTACAGCAACATTTTAACTCATCGCATGGGCAGGAAAATTCAATGAAATCAATCACATACTGTAACCTTAGTTAAAAACAACAAACAAACAAACAATGCCCATCAAACAAATAACTGAATCCTGACCTGAGGATTTGCAGTTTACATTGTCGACTCTCCAGTCCAGCAGAGAGCTATAAAATATTTGCGTTTAAGAACAAACACACATAAAACTTGTTGGAAAATCTTTCATGATGATTAGATGTGGTGAAAACGGAAACTAAATCAGCCAACAAAGAAGTAAAAAAAATTATACCTCAAGAGGGTTAAAGAAATAATAAGATTGTTGGTTTTGAATTCTTACCTTTGCTTGGCAGAGTTTTCTTTATTTCTGAAGCATTCAGGTCTAAACATAGAGTGGTCACTCTTTATGGACACACAGCTGGGTAAAGAACCATCTCGCCTTTGCTGCTTGATCCTATCAGAAAAAAAAAAAATCAAAAAATCAGCAAATACAGACACTTAGATAGTAGTTGGGGTTCAGACTGGGTATTGACCCTGTTTTGATTTCCTTTTTTCAGATGAAGGCAGATGAAATCTACCTTGAGATGCTGACAGCTCTGAAAAGTGTGGGGGTGCATCCTGGACTGACTTCAGTCTGGGACTATGGTACCATGATGCATTGCTCCATACAGGTTGACAGTGAATGTACTCCTGATGGTAAATGAGTTAAATACAAGGCTAGGGGAGAGGATGCACTGTATGGGCCTTACTTAGCCTGCTGCCATGAGCTGGACCCTGATAAATGGCAGAAAATGGATGGATGGACGGAAGGATGGATTAATGGATTATGAGCAGACAACCACCATTTCAGCTGCAGATTGAAAGTGCTGAAAGGCCAACAGCAGCAGGATGTGGTTGCACTACTGGATATGTGCCAATATGCCAAAGATCAGAATTTCCGCCTTTAAATTGTTCCGTAAATGCAAGTATTAGAAGAAAAAAAAAATGTTGACTTGCTGCATTTCAGAAGGTTGTTGTCCATTAAAACCAATGACCAATTACTTGTTATTGTCCTTTAGGGAGAATCTTTTAAATGCCAACATTTCATAGTGACAATATAATGACTCACTGTGTTTGACAAGAATGTTGCCCTTTAAAATTATAAGGAGGCTCCATGGACCCTTCATGCTTGGTGGACACAAAGGTGAGTTCAGGTCCAGGTCCAGGTCTGAGAAAGTCTGGTCTGTGCTGCTGCTCTGGGCTTGAAGACACCACACACAGAGTTTTGAATGTGAGTAATGATGGTGGGGTGATACGAACGCTGAGCTCTGACATGGACGGTTGAAACTCCTGATCTCACCTCTGGGCTTTGGTCAGGCTGTCATGTTCCCCACACAGAGGGATTTTAGAGGGAGGGACCCCCCCCCCCTCTTGGTCCCTACTGTGGTTCATTGCAGAGATCACCTTCACACAAACACAACACCATGCTTTAATCAAAAATGTATTTACTACCTTTGAGATCAGATGAATTAAAAACATGATTTTTCCCTTTACTTTTTAAGTCCATGACACTTTTCACTTCATTGATTTTTAATTTTAGTAACATTAACGTATTGAACAGTAAATTATTTCCTGTCGTGTCGTCACTTTGATTCCTCAGCAACCTTCTGCCAGTTCAACCAGGCTCGTGTGTCCGAGGGAATGTAGCATCAAATTTCTGATTTGATAGTAAAAACTACTGTGGTTTTACTCACCAGAGAATAAAGTCTGCTTTCATATGTATCTCTACACAAACATGAAAGATTTTTACCTGAGATAAAAAGGCCTGAACGGTCTACAAGCTGACATACGAGGCTGCGTACTTTGTGCTCTGAGAAACGGTACAGTATGCATTACTGTTGTGACGTGTTAGCTACCATCAGCTGTGTATTGGACCATGTAACACTTGTTCACTACAGCAACCACAAGTCATTTAGTCACACATGCGGCCTTTAAAAGTTAAAACAGGACAACAAAATCAGCCAATAAGGTGAGATAATGACGCTGTTGTCAATGGAGTTCCCTTGTATCAGTATAATGAAACAAAGAATGAACTTGATAAACATAAACTTACTTACTTTAAATAATCATGTCTGTCTCGTTGGAGAGCAGAGTGTTGAGTCCTTGTAAAGATTAGCTGCAGCACTTAGATGAAAGCTAAAGCTCTGAACGTTGGCTAGCCCAGACTTTTTATAGCTGTAAAGCTCAGATGAGATAATCCAGACGTAAAACACTGAAAACTACTTATCACAATAAAACAGAAATGTTCAGAAAGTGAAGTGAAACTAACCAGCAGCTCCAGCAGCAACCAAAATTTGAGGAAAACGGGAAGAAGCAATTCCACTTTTCTTGCATCCAGTAAGAAGGAAGCAGAAATACAGAAAAATAAAAGCACGAAGGTCCAATATTTAAAAATGTGGCTGATGTCAAGACGAGTCACCAGTCGTCAGCCAGCTTAATGTGAAGAACATGAAGATGTAATGTATAATTTACACACACACACACACACACACACACACACACACACACACACACACACACACACACAGAGAGTCATATTTCCATCATTTTGGGGGACATTACACACATACATGACCTTAACCTGCAAGTCTTCAGCCTAAAATTGAATCATTTACATTATGGAGACTTGGGTTTTGTCCCCATAATGAAGGCAAGTCCTTGCAATCTGTGTAAACAGATTTATGTCCCTGCAACTTGAGCAACACACATCCACAAACGCTGTCCTCACAAACACACTGCACTTACACATAACCATAAATTATCCCCTGATGCACAGCGAGTAAAGGCTTCATGTCGTGTCTTTAATGATGCTGCTCCAGGATCAGCTCCAGCAGTCTGCAGAGGTCAGTAATGAGCGTGAGACCAGACACTAACTTTACTCAGATTAGTGTTGATGACTTGTGTAAGATTATTTTTCTTTTTCTCACATCACTTTTTGAAAGATGGAATCAAAAACAGAATGGGAAAAGCCTCACATTCATAATTATTTAATAATGATAATTATAATAATCGTCTACAAGTCTGCGTTTCACTAAAATTAGTCTGGATTTTCCAACTGTTTTGTGCTGAATAATGGAATCAATCATTTCCTAATTCCAGGCTGGTCACCGAGGAAGACTGTGCTTCTCTGGACTCACCTCCGAGCTACAATCATCCAGGAGACTCAGGAGTGGAGCTGCTGTCTGCTGGACTGGACGATCCTCATTATAAACTGGATGCTGGAAAGTTCCACCTTTTCCTCTCTTCAGTCCAGGGGGCAGGTGCTCATCATTCATCCATCAGGTGTAACACACCTGGGCAGAGTTAGAGGACAGGAAAGGAAAAGGGACAAACAGCACAGGGAGCACATTGTTTTACACTACCAGGTCCTGCATGAATTTTAAAGGTAGTAGGTTTATTTTTTAACTGTTGGCCCTGCCCTCACCTCCAGGCACGTGTCAAAGATTGTCTATGCTTGAGAGGATACAGCACTCAACAACTTAAAAATAAACGTAGAGCTGAAATAAGTTGATTAATAAATTGACAGAAAATGAATCTGCATCTTTTTAATGTACTTTAAGTGTGTAATTATAATAATAAAAAAAAAAAAAAAGTCACATTACTTCATGCACCTGCAGCCTTGTGGCTCCAGTGCAGCTTCATATTTCCACTCCACTACATCTCAGATGCAAATATTGTACTTTTTACTCCACCAGATTTATCTAACAACTTTAATTACTGGTTTCTTTACTGCCCTGTGAGTACATTTGATACTTTATGACGACTTTGTTAAGAATATGTTTGTATATTTAGGATGCCTAAGTAAGTTGGTCCATGCAGGACTTGTAGTGGAGTATTTTTATAGTTCTGATACTTTGTCTAAAGTGAAGTATCTGAGTACTTCTTCCACCACTGAGTACAAGCAGCTCAAAATTCTACCTATGTGCAGTCCTTCAGTGAATGGACGTAGTTATTTTCCACCACTGCGTTTAATTTCGAAAGACAGACACAGACTGTGTGTTTGTGGTTCCTGGAAACAGCAGCAGAGTGAGAGCTCTCGCCGCTCCGCCTCTCCGCGTCTCCGCCCTGCTCGGTGCGATTTCCTCAGGTGGTGTCAGCGGGACGACGGAGGAGGAAGGTGACGGGACCGTCTGCGTTCGCCTCTGCGGGACAGATCATGGGAAGAAAACCTCTGAACGTCACCCGGAGTTTAACAAAAATCTGATTCACACTTCAGATATGAGGAGGGGTGATTACCGGACACGGGAGAGGATCTTTGGTGGCCGTTCGTGACACTGTGGACGACTTTCAGTCAGTCCAGGTGTGGCTCTCGTACCTGAGGCTGCGGGTTGGTCTGCATAGCGCTTGAGGTTTTACAAACGTTTGTGCATTAGGACAGTGTGTCGTGTTCGGAGCTCACGATGCCGGAGCTGATCAGCGTCACCGAGTTCGTTGCGGAGACCAATGAGGACTACAAAGCTCCAACCACCTCGAACTTCACCACTCGGATGTCTCACTGCAGGAACGCGGTGGCGGCTCTGGAGGAGGTAAGAAAACACGCACGCACGCGCGTGCACGCACACACACACGCGCGCGCGCCCAGAGAAGTACACTGAGATGCATTTAAACTTTAACTTTATTAGTTTTTCTTCTTTTGAATAAAATAGTTAAACTGGCCCCACTGGTCACACTAGACAATAAATAAATAAATAAATACAAATACTGTTAATAGGATATATATATATATATATATAAAACCAATAATAATACTAATAAAAATCACCCAGAAAATCAACTTTGCTTCCATTTTATTTAAACCTCTGCTGCTTTGCTTCCTTCCTATGGTGAAAACCACGACTTGAAGTGATAATTCAGTTTGTTTGAGCCTGTAAAAACCGCTGACTTTGTCTTTGCAGATAGAAAACAAGTTTTAAAGTGTTCCTCTGGGTAGAGATGAAGGTGAAGTGTGTTTCTGGCTCTGCCCTCCTCATCGTCACATTTCCAGGCAGTAAAAGCTGACAAATTTGTCTGTTCTTCAGTGAAAAGAGGAACAGAGAGAAAGACTTCCTCATGGTGAAACATCGCTCGTGTTCAGCTCTGAGTGCAGTTTTCTGCAGCTCAACGTTTTGTAAGAGTTTGGAGCAGCTTCTTTGTTTTGCAATGCAGCGATGATCTTGCATATTTAACTGTACAGATAGGAGGAACCGGTTAGTAAAAGGTCAAAGGTCGGCTGCTGAAGAGCCTCACAGTGAAGGCTTGAACACCAACGTGAATTTTCTGATTCGACTGTAGAAAAGACTGATGACATTCTGTTGTCAGTCAGTACCGCTGTCTAAAGTACTGTTACTACAACTATTACTACTCATGCTACTGCTTAGTACTGAGAGCTGTCCATCATGTGATTGGATCACTGAAGACACATGTTAATGCACAGCATAAACAAGGCTTTAGAGAGGATAACATCAGTTACCACCACCATGCCTGCTTCTGGTTTCCTTCAGTTTCTGAAGAGTTCACAGAGCTCCTGAAGGGGGTTTTCAGGCTCAGAGTTTCCAGTAGTTCTTGGGATATTTTCAGGGGGTTTCATGAGACGAGGCGTGATCCTCCTTTTCATAATGACAAATAAGCTAAAAATAAACTTAATGACATTCAAAACATAGAAGTTTTGATCATCGTTACACTAAATTTGCATTCAATTTCACTTCACTGTCTGTATTTCCATGTGCACTCATGGTTAGTTTAGTACATGTACTTGTGTACATGTACACAAGCTTAAACAACTATTAGTTTACATTTGATAAACCAGAAATATGTGTTCAGTATTAAAGTTTGTTTTAAAGAGTATTAATTCTGTTGTCCTGGTGTCACGTAGCCGGTCTTGATTTGAGGTTTGTAGGAAGCACAGGGCTGGACAGCGTGTTGTGTCTTCCTCCTCCTGTTGCATGCTGGGACGTCCCGCCCAGCGGACCCGGGGCGATGACGGAGCCTCACCCGTCTGATCGAGTCCCAACAAGACCCGTTTCTCCCTGTCTCTCCCCGTTCCTCCCCGTCTCACCCTGTCTCACCCTGTCTCACCCTGTCTCACCCTCTTTGGTCTTTCATGTGTCTCTAATGAATCCTTCATCTTTCCGCCTTTGCCTTTTGTCTTTCTGCTCGCTCTCTCATTTGTTTCTCTCCGTCTTGTCTCGTCTTATGTTCGGTTTTTAGCTCCTCTCATCTTGTCCCAACATGTCTGTCAGACATGTGAGAGGAGTCAAAGCTGCAGCGAGTTTCTTCTTGACACCATCAGCATTTTCAAACGCGAGTATAATGACTATAAACAGATGAGCTCATCATTATTATCTCAGGAAACTTGCTTAAAATCAGCACAGTAACATGTCAGAAAGGAGCATTTATATGTGTTATTGATTGATCATCAGCTTTTTGTTGGGGGTTTTTGTACTTTTCACGAGTCCCAGAGGAGGTGAAGGATTTCAGAGAAGTCTGAGAGGAAGTTGAGGATTGTTCAGTGAATTTCAGGAGGTCTTGTTGAGGTCTCTGGGCCCTTAAATGGCTTTGGTTCTTGAAAAGATATGGTGGTTTGTCAGGAACGAAGGTGAAGCATTTGTTGCTTCTGTCTGTCTTCTGACGTGATAAAGAGTGAAGTTACATTTAAAAGGAAACTTTTAAAACAGAAGAAGAAATAGTAGAAGTAAATGTTAGTTCCAGTTTCTCAGAGTTCAAGGTGACATCCTCAAATGTTTAGTTTGACTGGCAGTCCAGAACCAAAGAGATTCAGTTTACCATCACAGTCACACTGAAACTGTTTGGTTTTGGACATACTGATATTGGACTTTGTACAGAAATTATACAGTATTAGTATAATTTAATATTTGTAAGACTTAACTTTACTGCACTTTAATGTGACAATGCAAGACTCCATTTAGTTTTAATAGATTTTAACAGGTTTTGTACCTTATAAACTCATATTTGAATTAGAACTAAAGCAAAATACATGTTAAATATTCATAGTATATTAAAGAAATACCAACAGCTGATTGTGATGACAAAGGGTCAAACAGGGCCAACAAACTGACACACATACAGTGTGTGATGTTGCAGCGCTGGTTATTTTGGTCTGTGACATTAACCACATTTTAATTTGGTTTTACTACGTGTACTGAGTAGAAATAATTCATCTAAAAAGGTCTGAGTTGAAGCTGTACACAAGTAACTACTGGTGGTGACAGAATCTTTAATTAGAGTCAGATGTAGGGCAGAGACACAAACGCACAGCTAAACACAACACAAAACTGCAGTGAAACACCAGAGGTGTGCCTCCCTGAGGCCAGCAGGCAGGTGTCGGAAAAACAACAGGAAGTTAGTTATTGCAGTTTGGCTGCTGATTGGACCGTTCACTAACGTGGTCAGCAGGTTGAGCTGCGGCAGCGACGCACAGCGTGCAGCTGATTAATGTAAATGTGATTTATTACCTGCAGACAAGATAAAAGTTGTTCTATTGGATGAATCAGACAAATATAAAACAGTAAAAACATGGTTTTATGGACAGGAAAAAAAAAAACACACAGTAAGTGGTGTCATGACAAGCTGGCTGTACGTTATGAAGCCTGCAGAGATTTAAAACTGAGTCTCAGGTGATGGAAACCAGCTTGGTTTGATTCCACGCTCTATAAAACCTAAATGAAACAGAATGTGATCATTTGCTGATCCTTTCTGACATAAACTCAACTGAAAACAGCACAAAGACAATATATTTAATCTTTGACCTCGCCAGCTTCATTGATTTTTGTAATTATCTGCTTATTCTGAGTCTGATGCAGCAACACGTTTCAAACAAGTTGGGACAGGAGCAACTAAAGACTGGGAAAGATGTGGAACGCTCCAAAAACACCTGTTTGGATCATCCCACAGGTGAACAGGCTGATTGGTAACAGGTGAGAGTGTCATGATTGGGTGTGAAAGGGCCGTCCTGGAAAGGCTCAGTCGTTCACGAGTTCACCACTTTGTGAACACATGACTGGATGAAGGATTTTACTGCAGGAGCTCAGGAACACTTTGTAAAGTCATGCAAATGATTCAATCCTGTTTTTTTTTTGTTTTTTTTTCTTCACGTTTCACACAGCGTCCCAGCTCTCGTGGAATCGGGGTTGTAGTTGCAGTTTCTTTGTTCTCTGTGACCTTCAGTCAAACAGTCACTGAGCTACTGGACTTTCTGCATGTTTCCCACACTGAGTCACTGAGCTGTGACTGAGCTGCTGCTGCAGAAAACACTGAGCTGCAGCTGATTCACCTGCTGACAGCGCGTACAGGAGCGAAGCGAGCAGGACTCGTGTTCCTGTTTCCCATCAGCAACATCAGGTGACGTGAAACTCTCGTGGTCGAGCCGTCGACACAGACTGTGAGACGCTGAGCTGAAAGCTGCTGGACTGAAGCGTGAGGCCGTGTCATGTGGAGCTTTAATGATGGTGATGAGTCAGTTCACGTTGGGATGAACTCAGCAGCAGTGCGGCCGCTGAGGCTCATGGGAGCCGTGGTGTTGTCGGTGTTCTTGTCATCATGACAGTGTAATGGCATGTTTACAGGGCCATACGTCATCGGTGTGGTGCTGACAGTGTGCTCATGGGGATGACTGGACGCTCGTAGAATCGCACAACGTCTTGCTGCCTTTCACTCTTTTTATCAACATTGTTAATGATGCGTTTGTCTCGTTTGAATAAGCTTTATTCTTTCCCTGATGAGGCTGCAGCATTTCTTGGAAAGGATTCAATTTCTGATGGTTGATGAACATAATGTAAAGCTGTCGTTTCAATCCTTTAATCGCTGAGCGTTAAAGTTACTGTACGGTCACTGACCCGCTTCACTGCTTGTGTTTGATGTCTCACCTTGTGCAGTGATGTAGAGGCGTACTCCTGGGTGTGTCACCACACTGTGACATCACTGGTGGGTGTGGTTACAGGTGCCACAGGGCAGGACCACAACCAACCAAAAAGAGAGGCTGCTGCTCACACTGATGCATGCATTAGCATTTTTCCTGAACTTGCCCCTGTGAGGCTTTGGTTCAAGGTTATTTCTCTGTTGTTTGAGCGTTTTGATACTCAAACAGTATTTGTACAGCGCCCAGATCTGCTTTATACTCACAGAAGATGTGGAAATCTCACTTTCTACAATGTGGGACCTTTAGTGCTCAATCCAGGATTTTCAGAAGGTGTTGAAGGGTTTACAGAATCCCTGAGTGGTTTCCAGGGTTCTTACTGGGATTTTAGGGGTCTGTGATGAGGTTTTAAGGGTCTTTACAGGATTTCCGCAGATTTTATTTTTATGGAAGGGTCTTCATTTGGAGGACGGGAGTTCAAAAGGTTTTCACTTCACATGAGACCGTATCCCTTCTCTTTAGCTGATCATTGTGCTTCTGTGATAATTGATGCTTAAAACCCCTTAAACTCCAGAAAATTGACTCAAAAGTACAAACAAGAATAGAGGTGCTGCTCCTCTGATCTGTGTAGTCTCATGTTGTGTCAATTGACTGAACTACTTTGCATGAAATCACCTGATCAGAGAAGGTGGCACCCCCACTCAGCCAGCTCATTTACATGCAGCTACAAAGACAAAAACTCTGTGTTTGACGGTTGGACTTTGATTTGACTGGATGAAGTTTTGTCTGAAACACAAACTGTTTCCTCTTCGGCGTCTCTTTGCTCAGCGTCGGCCTGCAGAGAACTCACACCTCAGTATATTTAACTACTTTCCCAAAGTGAGACTTGTTAAAAGCAGCACCTGAAACTACAGCTGAAGTTTTTCTGCCCAAAGTTCAGCGTGAAACAGTCTCGCTGGATTCTTTTCATTGTTGTTGACGACTGCAGCTTTATTTGAGCATTGAGGTTTTTATCGTGACAGAAACGTGTTGTGGGTCTTCCTGGGCACAACCACTGCTTCACAGTGTTTGATCTACTTGACTTACATATAGTGAAGATTTGATGGGTGATTTTCTTTATTTTGTTTCTATTTATGTATCTCTGTTGAACAAACTGATGTCATGCAATGACTCCTGTCCACTACTGTTTCCCTTCAGCATTTATCCTGTTTGTAAAAGTGCAAAATTAAATTGTAAATTCCTCCTCACGACTTGTTGCCCGTCCTTCCAGGCAGGTTTCACTATTTATGAAACTCAGCCGTCAGAGAGTAGATTAGATTAGATTAGATCAGAAAACAACAAAGGACAGACGTCACCTATTGTCTGTCCTCTAGCTTTGATTGACTGACTTGGCAGCTCATCCATGCGATGCTTTTCAGCAGCTGAGTTTCAATGAGTAAAATGTCAGAGTGTCTTTGAATGCATCATCAAAAAGAAATGTGTTTATTGGACTAAGCATTCAGTCACACACACCTGCATCAAAGCATGGACATTTTTAAAGGTAGTTATAACATCGTGCTACCAGCTGTTTACAACAGAACTAACAAAAAATAAACTTAAGCTTCTGCAGGATGATTTTCAAAGAGCTAAACTCAAACCAGCAGCAGCCTGGAAGGACGGAAATGTGTTAGAGTGTTAGAAACAAGAGAAATCTGACTCTGTGTGTGTTCAGCTGAGCGTGGTGTGCACAGGTTTTACACCGTCCAGCTGTGGCGTCTCTGTCCTCACTGTGTTTGTCCTCCTCAGGCTCTGGACGTGGACAGATCGGTTCTGTACAAGATCAAGAAGTCGGTGAAGGCCATCAACACGTCTGGCCTGGGTGAGTGTCACAGTCTCACCTCAGTCTGTCCAAAAATACCAGCGTTTCCCACCACAGAGCCTCGCTCTGCCTGTCACTTCCTGTCTGCTCGTAACTTTGCTCGCTCAGAACCTCCATTTATTAAAAATTCTTTGTCACTGATTGGTTGTTCCACATTTTTATAATTTCCTCATACGTTTCTTGAGTACCAGCAGTGAACTACTGATTCACCAAAATGGAAAGATAAACAGCCTAAAAAGTGGCTCCATGCACATATTTTTTCTGCTCGCAGTCCCCAAAACTCTCAACATGTTTACTTCAAATAGAAATAAGAAAAAGTGACAAAAACCATGAAAATGTCAATTTTTTTAAATATGTTTTTGGCATCATAAAGGCTCAGAATGTTGCATCATCTTATTTCATATGCATTAAAACTGTTAAAACAGTTGAAATAGTTTAATTTAAAGGATAAAAGGTTGACTCAAAGTGAGCGAGCGGTGCTGATGGAGAGAGCTGTGGGAGTCAGAATCACTGTTCTGGTAACTTAAATTAGGACCCAGCTGGTGGTGCGTTCAGTGTGGAGGGTCTGTGTTCAGGCAGGTGGAGTCTCACCTCCAAACATTCCTGTCATACTGCTCTCCTGTCCCAGCATGCCGAGGGAGGGACGCCCGCCTCGACTAACTGCTTACCCACTGACACAGAAAGAGACTAAATCATGCAAAATATTATCATGTTTCATTGATCTAAAAAAAGCACCCAGATTCAGACAGCTGTCAGAGGAAAAGTCTGATATCATCAACAGAATCTACGATGAAAACGGCTTCAAACCTGATAACAGACCAACAGGATCAGTGGCTTCATCTTCACTGTTAGACGCAAGCATACGAACAACAAATAGATTGATAATCTTATTTTATTGCAAACAACACCAGGAGACCTTGATGGTTTTATTTCTACTTGGATTTGGTACGTAACTATGAACACACGTCAAAAATATTTCTCATTTTAAAGCAGCTTCATGGAGCTTCATCCTCCGTCTGCCTGCACAGAGAGCACACGCCTGTCGAACCAGGTTGTGGGTTGCCAGGTTGCGGTTGCAGATGGGTTGAAATTGTATGTAGCGTGTGGATTGTGTTTCATACACGTACTGGCAGCTGGGATCACATTACACAAACACACAAAACTTACTGCTGTGGCTACGTCGTTGAACTGGGACCGTTAAAGGTCTCTTCACCGAGCCGCTCGCTGCACTCGGAGAGGAATGAAGTTTACAGGTCAAACACGAAGTGTAAAAGTCACAGTTAGTCAAAAAACAATGTCCACAAATGATTTCAGTGAATAACTGACACACTTCATTTGTAGCTTGCAGCCGCTGGTGCAACAAAACCAGTTTGAGAGTGAAGAGGAACAAAGAGAGATCATCCGGTTCAAGGTTGTGAAAGTGGAAAAAAAGTGAAAGCGATGATGATGATGAGCCTTCTGTTCTTCATCCATGCTGACCTTTGACCTTTGCTGACATGAACCAGCTGCTTGATGAGTGTGAATGGTGGTGCCTTTAAGACACTTTACAGCCATATTTGCTTTGTTTAACTGGATGTTGTAATACACATAGAGTGCATTAGAAAAACAACATTTTTTAGATGTTTCCAAATTAAATGATTCATGTACAGTTTAAATGCAGAGTAAGAAAATTGTTTTGATTCTGAATTTGACCCCATGATACAGATGTTTGGAGGAACAATAACAGTGCGTTCCTTTCAGTCACTAACAGTACAAACATCCAGGAAAAAGGAACAAGGACGTAGAATTATGAGTTGGGGAATTTGGTGTTTTGTTTCTGTTCTGTGTTGTTATTTGAGTTTTTATAGTGAGTCAGGAATCTTTCAACACAAAAGTTCTCCAAATTAAAAGCATTAAATATCACACAAGCTGGACAGTAACAAGAAAAACGAATTTACGAAACAGCAAAACCTCAGTGAGGACATTTAGGTGAGACTTTGATGTTCAAGTAGAAAGATGGAAACTATTCAAAGTGTCAGAGCAAAGACAGCAAATGCTCAACCCCCTTTTCATTTAAGTGGAGCTATAGAGGAAAATGATAATAATAATGACGGCCCGGTGCTTTCTGCAGGTGAGGATCACGACACCTGAGATTCAGTTTGCTGAACTGAATCTGTGTTCTGTGTGTTGCAGCTCACGTGGACAATGAGGAGCAGTACATCCAGTCCATGGAGAAATTCGGAGAGAACCTCGTTGGCAGGGAGGACACCGAGGTCGGCTCGGCCTTCCTCAAGTTCGCTGTTTTCACCAAGGAGTTGACGGCGCTCTTCAAAAACCTGGTGAGTGTCTGCGATGAGGCCCGAGCTCTGAATCAAAAGGTTAAAGTGAAATTCTGAACTGTTAACTTCCTGTTTTCAGATGCAGAACATGAACAACATCATCACCTTCCCCCTGGACAGTCTGCTGAAAGGAGACCTGAAAGGAGTGAAAGGGGTTTGTGTTCAGTTTCCCCCGTCAGTCTGAAAACAACCACACAGTGCGAATACGGTGGCCCTGAGAGCTCAACAAACTGCAGCTTAAGACAAAACGCACAAGAAAATGAAGAAAACACCTTCACCAGTTTGACAACACGTGAGAAAAAGTGAGAAAACACCAAAACCGCTGCCGGATAATTGACCCCGGTGACATCACAGGTGTGTCCATCACTTTTTGGCGTCCCCTGGAAACATCGGGTGTTTTCCATTCAGACATCAGCATCTGTAGTTGGTGTTGTTTTCTCACTTTGCAGCTTTTTTTTCTTCACGTGTTGTGAAATCGCTTTCGCCCGTTTGCTCTCGTTTTCTCGCTCTGCTGTGCGTTAAGCTCTCAGAGTCACTGCAGCACAGTTTCCCAGAGTTGAAGGTGACGTCCTCAGGTGTCTAAACTAACAGAGATTTAATGATTGTCTACATGCTGCTCTCTTTCTAACCAAATACACGAGTGAAGTTATAGAAGTTATGTGTTTTGGAGATAATATCAAGAAAAAAGAAAAAAGTAAAAGGACTCAGGAACTCGGTGAAGTGTGCTTTAAAGTTCCCTTCTGTGGTTTTATCAGTGAAAAAAACCCTCACAAACGTTATCATCTTGAAATATTTCCTGAGTGACTCACAGTTCAAAGTCCTCTCTCTCTGTGGTTGTTTCTGTGAATCAGTGCTGCGATGTGATTGGTCAGGACTCAGTCTAATCATGTGACGTCTCCTCCTCCTCCTCCAGGATCTGAAGAAGCCGTTCGACAAAGCCTGGAAGGATTATGAAACCAAGCTGTAAGAACAAAAACGTGCTGTCAGTTATGAAGAAACACAAGCTGAAGTGTTCATGACGGAGTTTAGTTCAGTTTCTCAAGTCTTTAGATCCGAAAAATAATAATAATAATAACAATGAAGATCTTCATAAGTGACTGAAACTTCTGTCGTTTTTAATAAAGTTATTAACAAATGAACCACAGTCATTAATCTGTCAAACGTAGAGAAGTAAAAAGTACAATATTTCCCTCTGAGGTGTAGTGGAGTGGAATTGAAATACTCAAGTACCTCAAAACTGTAGTCAAGTGCAGTACTTGAGTGAAAATACTCAGTTACTCTCTACCACTGGTTTCTGGAAGTGTCTCTCTGCAGTTAGACAAGTGTGATACCAATATTCATCTGTTCCCTCTGCAAGCAAAGGGATCTGAATCGAGACTCCCTGTTTGCCAACTCGTGCAGTAGTTTTAGTTTTCATGGCGCTCTTGACTCGACCTTTGACCTCTGCAGAGCAAAGATTGAGAAAGAGAAGAGGGAGCACGCCAAGCAGCACGGGATGATTCGCACCGAGTTCAGCGGAGGAGAGATCGCCGAGGAGATGGAGAAGGAGAGGCGACTCTTCCAGCTGCAGATGTGTGAGGTGAGGTCCCTCGAACGCCTCTTCAGTTAGTCTGAAATGGAAAAAATCGGAGAGTTTTATTTCCTCCTGTCTGGTTTCTCTCTGCAGTATCTCCTGAAAGTGAACGAGATCAAAGTGAAGAAAGGTGTCGACTTCCTGCAGAACCTCATCAAGTATTTCCACGCTCAGTGCAAGTACGTCACTCTGCAAAATGATCCTAATAATAATTTAAAGTTCCAAATTAGTCAGTTTAGTTTCTTAATGAAATGAGAGAAAAGCAAAGCAAAGTTTCATTTTCTTCAATAGCAACAAAGAGATTTATTTTGTGCAGTTCTCTTTGAAAAATGTGTAAATTTAGACTTGTTTTCCACTGAATGCTTTTCTCTGTGTTCAGTTTCTTCCAGGACGGACTGAAGGCCGTGGAGAGTCTGAAACCCTCCGTAGAAAAACTGGCTGCAGACCTGACGACGGTGAGGACGGAGATATTTAAAGAATCGTGAAGAGAGAAACTATTACTCGTAGATTATAATGAAGAATTCTAATTAATCATTTTATCTAAAATGTCACTGTGAAAATACTCCACTACAAGTATTCAAAGCTTTACTGCAGTGAAAGTATGAAAAGTAAAAAGTACACATGTTGCAGTAAAATGCTCCCTGTCTGTTTTTCTATCTGCTGTTCGTGGATTAATATTTCTGCTGCATTAATGTGCGTGTTACATTTTACTAGATATTTAAGATCATTTGAAGTACTTCATATACTGTTGGCTAGTTTAATGTACAACAATGCATCATATTCTGTAAGATCATCATATGTTTGCACTGGACAGGAAGGATATGAGAAACTGTAATGTAGGAACTAAAGCTGTCAGACAAACGTAGTGGAGGAAAAGTATAATATTTGCCCCTGAAGTTTAAAGCAGCATAACATGGAAATACATGTACCTTGAATTTGCATTCAAATGCAGTACTTGAGTAAATGTACTTTGTTGCACTCCACCTCTGAAAAATACGCATTGCACTGCGCTTCAGACAGGGGTCACCAGTAATGTTTATACCATTTGTGGTAAATATCCTTCTCTTCTTCTGTGGTGTTCAGATTAAGCAGACTCAGGATGGAGAGAGGAAACAGCTGAGTCAGCTCCGAGACGTCCTGAAGGCGTCTCTGCAGTCTGAGCAGAAAGAGGTGAGAAATAAAACTCAGAGTATTCTCTGTTACCACAGTATTTCTCGTTCTTCATCCTTCAGTTCTGAGTGGGCGGGACATGTTTGATTGACAGCTGAGCCAGTCGTCTGGGGCAATGAGAGGAAATAATTGTCATGATGACTGTGTCTTAGACGAGAACAGGCTGCGTTTTGTTGGCAGAGCTGTTGATAGTTCTATCGATTCTATGCCATTTAATCAATGAATGATGAATCCAAACATGGCCGCCCATTGAACATCAGCATGTTAGCATCGTCATCGTGAACATGTTAGCATGCTGAAGTTAGCATTTAGCTCAAAGCACCAAGTGTTAGCATCAAAATACACTTGCCAAAGTACCAAAAGAAAAGTGCTCATTGTGTAGAACGTTTCATCTTTAATAATACATCAAAAGATATTTTTTGATCAAATTTGGTTTAACATCTGAATGTGCAAAATAACTAGTAAGTTAAATTTTAAAATACAGGTAGTGCAGTAAAAAGTGTAAAAATGTCCCTCTGAAGTGTAGTCAAAGTTATTCTTATAGTACTTTCCACCGCTGCCTCCCTGCAGTGGCTCCATGTCCACCCAGGGGGGCCCGACCCCCACTTTGAGAACCTCAACATGAATGGAGGTTGATGTTGGTGTTTTTCCTGGTTCTTCACAGGACGCTCAGGCCAAACAGAACGCAGGCTACAGCCTCCATCAGCTGCAGGGCAACAAGGCTCACGGCACCGAACGCTCCGGAGTCCTTTACAAGAGGAGTGAGGGGTGAGTGAGTGAGCCACTTAAATACTCACATAAAGTACTTCTGCTCTGATGTACTGTGAGGTCGTACTAGCGTAGCGTTATATTTATACCACTTTAAACTCCCACAAAGTCCTGATTTAGTTTGATGTGGTTTTCTTCTTCACTGTCCAGTAACGTGATGCATGATGTTGGAGAGTTTTATAGACGACTGATTGATTTGTGTAATTTAAAAGGAATGGTACAAAAAGAACAGGAAATATTATACTTTTTACTCCACTACAGTATTCAACAGCTATAGTTACAGGTTACGTTTTACAGAAAACATTTGATATGCTGATATGATGTGAATGCTGTACTATTAATCTATTCGTATTCCATGACTGTGTGAAGATCAATACAGCGATGTGTTATCAATAACTCGTGTGTCGTCCTCAGGCTGAGGAAAGTGTGGCAGAAGAGGAAGTGCTCGGTGAAGAACGGGTTCCTGACCATCTGCCACGGCACGGTAAGACACCAGAGCCTCTTCTCCTATTGGTCCACCTGCATGAGAAGCTCCTCCTTCCTGCCTGCATGTCCATCAGCCAATTAAAAAGTCTCCTTCTGGGCTTTATTTTTGATTTCAAATGGGGGAAACACAAGATCTCATTTTAGCTTTAGTTTCTTATTTGTTTCCTTCTTTTTG
This sequence comes from Chaetodon auriga, assembly GCF_051107435.1. Classification (NCBI taxonomy): domain Eukaryota; kingdom Metazoa; phylum Chordata; class Actinopteri; order Chaetodontiformes; family Chaetodontidae; genus Chaetodon; species Chaetodon auriga. The sequence continues at coordinate 4,306,459 of NC_135091.1, read as the reverse complement.
TTCCTTTCTTTTATTTTGAAGTTTTTACATGAAGAGTCAAACGGCCAATCAGGACAGAGCAAGCAGCAGAGGAAGAGAAAAAGGAGGAGAAGGAAGAGCATAAGGAAAAGGATGACAGAGAGAAGGGTGGGAACAGGATTCAAATCTGACCCTGATAGATCCTGGGCTGGTTTGGGGGTGGCGGGTGGAGGGGTGTGTGATTTCTACCTTTCGCTGGTCTCTGCTTCAGCTTTCAGAAATATAGAGCTCTGGATGTATCTGCACTGTGGAGCAGGAATGTCCACAAGGACAAGATAAAAGTCTCAGTGTCTCTTGCATGTTGGACTTTGTGATGTTAGTCCTCTAGTCGACACTAAAAGACACCGGGTTCATCCAAATCTCTTAAAGTACATCTCACAATCTCTAAAAAGGGTCTCTTGTGTTTTCTCAGACTGTCTTCTCTCTCTGACTTTAACTGTATCCATAATAATAAAAAAGGAAATAACAGATAGTGAAAAGAAGAAAATGAAGAAAATTGTTTGTTGTTCAGGATTTACAATTAACACAGATGATGAATCAGAAAAATAAAATATAAAACTTTGCATCAAATCAGGCCAATCAGCTGCAGCATCCAATCAATAACTGATATCCAATAAGGGTACATGTCAGCCAGTGCTCTGCCAGAGCTTTGAGCCGGCCGTCAAGATGGCGGACCAGAACGATTTCTGGTTCAAGTGAGGAAATATCAAACGAGACTGGAGACGAATCCTCCATCTGAACAACTAGTGGTGTGATGGGAACATGAATAACTTCATAACAATCCATCCAGTGTTCAGACAAAACTGCAAGTCAACCTCATTGTGGCTCTAGAGGAAAAGTCAGAGGACCGACAAAGTAATTTGGTTTCGTCATCTACTCGCCATGGACACAGATACCAAATTTTGTGCTAATCCACCCAGTCTACAAACATCTTATATTGAACACTTAATACTTGTCCAGTTCAGTGTGACAGGCGTCCTCTCCTGCTGTGTCTCACCTTCCTCCCTGCGTCTTGTCTCTCAGGCTAACAGACCTCCGGCCAAACTCAACCTGCTCACCTGCCAGGTGAAGAGGAGTCCAGACGAGAAGAAGAGCTTCGACCTGTTCTCACGTAAGCTGCAGGCGCACGCTCGCCTATCGAGAGAACGTCTTTATTTTGTCTTGTATCCTGTCTGAAAATATTTCTAATGTCTCATTTCCTGTGTGTTTCCTTCCCTCAGATGACCGAACGTACCACTTCCAAGCTGAGGATGAAGCCGAGTGTCAGATGTTAGTAGTAGAAAGCTCGACCCTCGACTGTCTGCCTCACCTCTGACCTCTGTTTTAACATCTGCTCTAATCTGCTGTTTTCCCAGCTGGGTGTCGGTGCTGCAGAACAGTAAAGAGGAGGCGCTCAACAAAGCCTTTAAAGGCGACCAGAACGAAGGAGAGAACAACATCGTGCAGGAGCTGACCAAAGCCATCGTAGGAGAGGTGAAGAGGATGAGCGGCAACGACGGCTGCTGCGACTGCGGAGCTCCTGGTCAGTATGACTGCTACTACGAGCACTGCTACTAATACTGCTGCTACTACTGCTAGTACTAAAACCTCTGCAATAGAAGCTGTTTGTGAGAGTGAACACTCACACCAAAATATTTGCATGATGTGGAAGATGAAAACAAAACCAAGAAAGAGCTAAAACCACCATCATCTTGCACCATCAGCTCCCACCTGGCTGTCCACCAACCTCGGGGTGCTGATCTGTATCGAGTGCTCGGGGATCCACAGGGAAATGGGGGTCCACTACTCCAGGATCCAGAGTCTGGACCTGGACGTCCTGGGAACCTCCGAGCTGCTGGTGAGTCCACTTCACTGTCGTGACTGAGTAGTTGATTTCTCAGTCTGTCTTTTATTTGACCTTCTGTTTCATTTTAGATCGAGTTTTTCACTCTGTTTTTATCATGTTGAGTAGAATTGATAAGTTAAATGCTAAATATATTATTTTTTGACAGTTTGCTTTGTTAAATCCTATAAAGTGCTACCCTTTTGGTATATTAGATTTATTAGAGATTTGTCATTTAGCATTAATATTAAAGCTCTGCAGTGAGCAGCACCTGATCAGATGTTGTGTTTTAGTTGGCAAAGAACGTGGGAAATGCCAGCTTCAACGAGATCATGGAGGCAGATCTGTCTGCGCAGGACGTCACCAAACCTGATCCGACCAGCGACATGTGAGTGACGGCCTAGACGACATGATCTGAAAACAGTGGTTACGTAGAAGGAAGGAAATCTCAAATGTGAAAACGGACTAAATCGTATGAACTGCTCCTGGGTGTTGTCTTGCAGGCAGATGAGGAAAGACTACATCACAGCAAAGTACACAGAGAAGCGTTTCGCTCAGCGGCTTTGTGCTGACGCTGCGTCCAGACTGCAGCTTCTGTACGAGGCCGTCAGGAACAGAGACATCCTGTCTCTGATCCAGGTCTACGCTGAGGGAGTGGACCTGATGGAGGCCAGCCCACAGCCCAACGAGCACGTACGACTGCACTGATTACTTCTGTCAACTGTCATTCAGATACTGCAGCTGTTGCAGAATTTACGATTTCACTCCATCTGAGCGAGTGGTGTTTTTACTGTTTGTCAGGAACCTGGAGAGACGGTGCTACACCTGGCGGTCCGTATGGGCGACAGAAACTCCCTCCACATTGTTGACTTCCTCGCCCAAAACAGGTGACCGCCACAGTCTGAACCACACATCATTACGAGAGTTGCAGCTAAAGTTAGCATTAAGCATGTTGGTGTAATTAAGAAAACCTGCTGGATAGCAATTATTTCTGAGTTACTGTGCTCACAGAGAAGCACCCAGGTAGAGTCACCCAATATACAGAATTCAAGTCCTGTACTGCAAGCAAGCAAGGTTCTTGAAGGTAACGACTCACAGGGCTCTGAGCTAACTGGTGAGCTAACATGCTAGCCACCTGGGACACAGCCATCTTGACTCTATTGTGGTTGGTTTGTAGAGAATACAGTGTTTCAATGAGCGTCCTGACATGTGTAACACTAGTGGATGTGTGTGTGTTTCAGTGGTAACCTGGACAAGCAGACGACCAAAGGAAGCACAGCGCTGCATTACTGCTGCCTGACAGACAACAGCGAGTGTCTCAAGCTGCTGCTGAGAGGAAAAGCTTCAGTGTCCATCAGTAAGAACACGAACACACAGAAGACACAAACTGAACTGTGGAAACAGGATTTCTGGAGACTCAACCAGCGTCAGCAGAACGAGACGAAAGCAGGAACCCCTCTCATTACGGTGGCCTTATATGACACCATGTGTCCAACTCCTGAATTAGCTTTAATCATGTTCCAGATACAAACTTAAGATGTTTTGCCCTGATAGAAGATAAAGATCTAAGAATATCAAAGTTGGTCATGAAACAGTTCAGTGTCCTGCTGTGTGGGGAGCATTACAGCCTCACGAGGGCGACAGCATGAATATAAGCCTTGAATCTTTTTTCCAGAAGTCTCAGTTTTCAGTGAAATGCTTCATTTGACCGTGAATTTGTCTCCTCAGCAAATGAAGCTGGAGAGACGCCGTTGGACATCGCTAAACGTCTCCGACACACTCAGTGTGAAGAACTGGTAAGACTCTCTGAGAGAAATCATTGTTTGTATTTGTCTTCATGTCTGTTGTTTTGTATGAGGTTAGATGAGCTCTTTGTTTTATTTATCTCATTTGAACAGAATGTAATTCACTATTAGCTAATGATGTGTATATTTATATATAGAAATATGCAGTTAAATTTACATGAACTGAGCTGAATTAACTACAATGAATAATATAAAGACCTATTGTAAAATAAGCTAAAGCTATGCTAAGCTAAGACTAGCTAAGAAGTCAAACTAAACTACTGTTAAAGTGAACTGGACTGGAATAAATGACACAAAATTGAAGCTTTTCATGATGAAATGACACAAAACATCTATGTTAGCTAAGATAAGATAAATTTTTCATGAAAAAAACAAAATAAAGCAAACAAAACTAACACAAAAATTTTTTTGTACATTTCAGCTGACTCAGGCTCAGACAGGAAAGTTTAACGTCCACGTTCACGTTGAGTACGAGTGGCGTCTCCAGAATGAGGACCTGGATGAGAGTGAGGACGAGATGGAGGACAAGGTCAGCTGGTTTTATATTAAACAGCTTATGGACATAACTGTTTGGATGTGTAACAGCCTGTTTTCTGCAGCCCATCCCTAACCGGCGTGAGGAGCGTCCAGTCAGCTGCTTCGTGCCGGGCAGCAGCCCCATGCAGCCCAACCTGGCAACGTTGGCCCGGGACGCCGCCTGCCTGGTGCGGGACAAACAGAGACCTCAGGTCCCCAGTATGATGATCAGCAACGAGACCTACGGCACCATGATGGACTTCAACCTGCCGCCACCGGGACCAACACCCCCGCTACCACCCAGAGCACCCAACAGAGGTCAGAGGCTGATGGGAAGCTGATTCAGCTTTAGTTGTAGCTGCAGGACTAAACTTTCAGGGTTTTGCTGAGTGTTTTCCAAATCTTTGGTTTTTCACTAAGTTCCTGCAAATCTAGTGACTAATGACGCTAAACTAAGAGGGTGAACATCGTCGACATCAGCATGTTAGCATTGCCATTGTGAGCATGTTAGCATGGTGATGTTAGCATTTACCTCAAAGCACTGCTGTGTTTAAGCACAGCCTCACAGAGCTGCTAGCATGACCGTGGGCTGTTAGTCATTAGTTGTTGAAATATGACTAACATGATTTTTTTGGAAGCTAAATTAGTTTTTGTTTTGGGGGTCCTTTTATTGGACGGTTTGATTCAGTGTAATATTGGTAGTGATTGATTGGCTTTACCGTTTTTGTCTTTTCACTTGGATTGAAAAGTCGCGCTCAGAAATGCTGAGATGTTTTGTCTACCTGCCGTTTCAGGACACAGCAAAGCAGCTCCCATGGAGACGGTAGGAAGACAGCGGTCGTCCTCCGACCCCCCCAACCCTCAAACCCCTGAGAGGAACTCCTCCATGTACGGTGAGTGTCGCTTCCTGTCATCTTCATGTAGAGTCCTCTACAGTCCACTACATCCTCATAGACCTCTTCAAATTTTTATCCTCATTCGTCTGTTTTTACCTAGATTTTAATATTTTGTGCTGTGGTTTTATGCTTTGTCTTTGTTTTTATTTTCCTTACCTCCATCTTATTTTACATTCATTTTTTATCTGTTTTTATGTCCATTCTGTTTCTGATGGTTCACAACAGTGAAGAGGAAAAGAAAACAAGATTAAAAGTTAATTTAAAGTAACCTTTGAAAGTGAAAACTATGATGAAATATTATACTACACCTACTATATACTACTATACTATATTCTGATCCTGTGAAATACACTTTGTGTTCTGTTTCATGTTCTAAGTGTTACTGAGTACAGAGAAATACAGAGTGTATATTTTAAGGAGATGTTTTCTGGTCAAATGAATCTAAATCAAATCTTCTCTCCTCCACTCCCAGTGCTCCCAGTAGCTCCTCCTCCTCCAGTAAGCAAGAGGTCCAGCATGTTGGAGTCCAAGACCTTGTCAGCCAAGAACACCCCCCTCCCTCCTCTTCCTCCCCCACCAGCAGCAGGACTGCCCTCAGTCATCCCACTGCCTCCAGTCCCACCAGCACCCGGCATCCCACCACCACCCCACTTTAAAGCTCCCATCCTCCCTCCACCAGTCCCCAGTCATCAGGCCAGCAGACCGCCACCACCAGGACCCAAGTCTCCCAAATCACCCACAGGGTACGCACTGGTCTGTAGTGGACCGTACTGGACTTAATTGGATAGCAGTGAGCCACACTGGACCATTTGGGACTGTATTGGACTCTGGTGGACTCTAGTTGACCATACTAGACTGGACTGGACTGGACTAGTCTCTGGTCTTTACTTGTTAGTACTGGACAAAACCGGTTGGTACTGGTCTTTGCTGTTCACTACTGGTCTGTTCTGCTCTGAACTGTCTGGACTGGTCTGGACTGGTCAGCATGGGACAGTACTGGTCTGAACTGATCAGTACTGCTGATTTATCTTTCTACTGGTTGGTTCTGCTTGACTGTTCAGTACTATTCTGTACTGGTACATACTAGTTTTCACCAGCTGTTACCAGTTAGTACTGGTCAAAACTGGTCTTTACTGGTTGGTAGTGGTCTGAACTGGTTTTTAATGGCTTTGCATTAAATTACAATCAGTCTGTTTTACAGAGTTTGATCATTTGACTTTATTTTGTCTGATTTCAGATCAGTGAAACATCCTCCACAGAGACCTCCTGTCCGGACTGCATCTGTGGATAAAAGAGGTACTCGCACACACTCACAGATTCTGTACTTGTGAAGACCCTTGTTGACAGCCCTAAACTCTAATCTTGACCCTTTCAGTCTCAGACCAACTAGTGTTTTTGTACTACTTCCAGCTATCAGCCTCTCAAAGGCTGTCATTAGCTTCAAATATGGATGTATTGGGCAGTGTCTTCCATGTCCACCATGTTGTACTGCCATGTTTCTGTAGTAGCCCAGAGCGGACAAATTAAACATTGACTCTGGCGAACAACTTTTTTTGAGAGTTTTGTGGCCACTCAAGAGGACTGAGGTGAGGGGTGTTTAGCTGGTTGCACTCTGCAGCTTCACCACTGGATGGCACTAAATCCTACACACTGGTCCTTTAAGTAATGAAGAAACTTGTGAAGTTGTGTGTTTGTGTTCATAACCCTGAGCCCTAACCCTTTGTTGTTTTTTCTGTCTGTGTAGGGACACAGGCCAAATCCCCAAATAGTCCTTCTCCTCCAACACCCAAACCCAGAAGCACCTACTCTGTAAGTCCTCAAACATAACAGCAACAACACAGAGGTCAGAGGTCAACACTGAGGGTTGTTAGTGTAGTTTGGTTTAGTTTATTGTTACTAAACCAACACACATTAAACCCAGTCTATATAATTATATATAAATGTGTGTGTGTGTGTGTGTGTGTGTGTGTGTGTACAGAAGCAGAAGCCTCAGAGGGTGAAGGCCATCTACAACTGTTCAGCTGATAATCCAGACGAGCTGACGTTCACCGAGGGGGAGGTGATCATAGTGGAGGGGGAGGAGGACAGCGAGTGGTGGGTGAGTGACAGCTACACCTTCACAGCAGGAAATACATCATCGCGTCCCTCTGACTTTAACAAAGACATCGTTTTGGTTGTACTCAGCTGTTCTCTCTCTATCTCTGTGTTTCAGGTCGGACACATTGAAGGAGAGCCGACGAGGCGAGGAGTCTTTCCTGTCACCTTCGTCCACTTCATCACAGAGTGACTTCAGGTGTGATCAGAGATCATTCACACCTGCATACTGTTCACTTCCTGTTCTCCACCAGCACGGCTCAGTCTGAGTGGAGACGTTAAGGACAAAGACTCCAAGTGATCCTCCAGGAAGCTGGAGCCCGACCTGAGACCCGAGTCAGACCGCAACACCAAATCAACTGAAACAAAGCACTGAAGCTCCTTTTTGTTCCACCTGAAAGCTTCATTCAGTCTTCTGTCTGTCAGATGTTGAACATTTTCAACCCCTGCAGGACCCACCTGTAACTCTACCTGTTTTGTCCGTGCCTTGTTCAAACTCACAGAACTTTATTTTAATTTCTCAAATGTGTCAGGCTGAATTTGAGGGGAATTTGTTTAAAGTGATCCAGCAGAGTGTCATATTATTATTATATATCTTGAATTTGAATATTTCTCTGAATGGAAACATCATCCCTGTACACAAAGCAGCTCCACAAAAATGTTTTTGCACTGTGGTGTGGAAGAACTTGACTGGTCTGCACAGAGAGCTGATTTCAACCCCTCCAAACACCTTTGGGATGAACTGGAACCCCGACTGTGAGACCTGATCAGCAGCATCAGTGGTGGACCTTGCTGATGCTCTGGTGTCTGAATGAAAGCAAGTCCTCGCAGCAGGTTCAACATCTGGAGGAAAGACTGAAACCTGAAGAGTGGAAGCTGTTGGAGTAGAACACTGATGAACATGAACATGATCACACATGTTACATATAGAGCTGTCCACATAGTTTTGGCCATATCATGTATATGATCTTCTAAGACAGAGTCAGGGAAGTGCTCAGTGATGTAACTTTGACTCTGAATGTTTTCATAACAAAAGGGATTTTCACTGGAAACACTGATGGAAACATGATTAAAAAAGGATTATTTGAACATTTTGGCTGAAGGGAAACTGTATTACTGTTCATGAGGGGAGCAATAGATATGAACGTCCACAATTTTACTGTTCTCTTATTTTCTCTCAATGCACAGTGCCATTAAAAGCAGCTGAAACTGCTCCTTTATCACTTTGGAAATGTGTATTTTTAATGAGCCGGCTGGTTTTACAGACAATGATGCACTCACTTTTTACCTCTTTCCGTCTCTCTGTCATGTTCCCTTAATCTCCCATCTCTGTCATCTTTTTCATTCTTACCTTCTCTGTTTATATGTTCCTTTCTTCAGCTTCAAATTCAGATGTCTAATTTTCTAATAGTTTAAATAATAATTTTTGTTCAACCAATAGTCAAAAACTCAAAGGTATTCAGTTTACTGTCATATGAAACAGAGAAAATCCTCACATTAGAGAAGCTCCAGTCAGAGACTTGTTGGAGTGTTTGCTTCATAAATCACTTGAACAATTGATCTTTATTAAAATTGTTGCTGTCTTTAAAATTATGTTTGTGTTGATCAATTAATCAGTTCATCTATGGATTTCAGCTATTCTCTCCTCCTTCCAATAGTACTTAGAATAATAATCATCATTATTGATTTCACACACCATGTTTCAGAATGAAGTTACAAGGTGCTTTACAGGGGTATATCAAGATTTAAACATTGTAACACTACAGTCAAATAAAATCAGATAACAGTACAAAAAAATATAAAACCATAGAAAAGGATTTTTTTTAAAAAAATAAGCAAGTACAAGAGGTACAACATACCAGATGTGGAAAAATAAAACTTTAATAGTTTTTGTTGCATCTGCTTTTGTTATGTTTGTCCAAAAAATTAAAATTTAAAAAAAAAAAAAAAAAAGCTTTTAGCAACGCACAATTTTTCCCAAAAGTGAACTTTTCTGATTTTGTTTAATCATATTGGTGCAAAGATCCGTTTGTGCTGAAAAATTACATGAACATTTGCGAGTAGAAGTCACTTTAACACAGATTTATTTATGCAGCACTTCTCAAAATCAATTATGACAAAGTGCTTTACAAAAAGCAAACATAAACAATAAAATAAAACTAATAAAGACCAAAAATAATTACAAAATCGCAGGTCAGGAAATATGAACGTACTTCTAAAGGTGGAACCAAAGTTATGGCTAGTTGTACTACACGGACAGAGAGTTTAGCCGGAACCGGAAGTGACGCGTTAGCCAAACTTTGCGAACGCGCGTAGCAGCTAAAGTAGTGATGAATAAATTTGAACTAACAAGAGATTTGTCAGTTTTATCAAAGTAAACATGGCCGCTAAACGTAAATCTGACGTGACGGTTCCTGCGGAGGAAAGTGACCAACTGCTCATCCGCCCGCTGTGAGTTTAAATACACCTTTTCTCTTCTTTTTACTAGCTAGCCTCGATGTTTGCTGCTCTCGGACCAAACTCCACTCATAAATAGTCTTTTTTTAGTACATGTTTTGTAGATGAACTAAAGCAAAAACATTATTAAGATTTGCCTTTTAAGAGTTTTGACCGATCCTTAAAGGCAACTCTTCATTTCCGCATAGAACAAATATATTAACTTAATGGATTATTGAAATTCAGTAACTCATAGTCGGCATGTTTCGCTTTGTCTTTGCTAATCTGCAAAGTAATTTAAAAATGTCTTCCTTTATGAACAGAGTTTGGTTTACGTTTTTTGCGGTTTTTCTCGGGCAGAAATCTGGGCCATCCCTCTATTTGTTTTGATGAATTGGAGGGATGAGTTTAGTCAGATGATGTTATTTGGAGAAGAGTTTTAGCTTCAAGACTAAAACTTCAATCATCTGGATGTTAGTTAGTCATGAAAGTGATGGTGTCGCTGTGTGTTTGCGTACAGAGGAGCAGGACAGGAGGTGGGACGATCATGCATCATCCTGGAGTTCAAGGGGCGAAAAATTATGGTATGGTTTGTCACATCAGTTCAACATCTGTCCGTCTGCAGAGTCACCTCAGGGTGTAAAAATGTCTGTGTGTGTTATGGTTTAGTTGGACTGTGGGATCCATCCTGGTCTGGAGGGAATGGACGCTCTACCGTACATCGACCTGATCGATCCGGCGGAAATCGACCTTCTGCTCATCAGCCAGTGAGTTCATAAATTTAATCTATCATCACAGCAACCAGAGAGCAAACACTCAGCTTTCTCCTCCAACCAGCTGGGTTGCTCCTCGGTACCTGACATGTTGTCCTCCGCTTCCTCTCAGCTTCCACCTGGATCACTGTGGTGCTCTGCCCTGGTTCCTGCAGAAGACCAGTTTTAAAGGACGCACCTTCATGACTCACGCCACCAAGGCCATCTACCGCTGGCTGCTGTCCGACTACGTCAAAGTCAGGTAGGATTTATAGACTAGAGTGATAAGAGTTTAAGATTATTGAGATGATTTACTGTGTCTGGGGGTTGATAACATACCAGGCCTGTGTTTGGTCTGTTATGTTTTGTGTTTTTCTGTGCAGATGATGTGTAGTAAAGTTGCTGTGATGCTGCATTTGGTGTATGCTCTGTATTATATATGTGTGTGTGTGTGTATGAACTGTAGTATTTCAGTGTGTATGACGTGTAGTAATGCAGATCTGTTGTGTTTGCTGCAGTAACATCTCAGCAGACGACATGTTGTACACCGAGACGGACCTGGAGGAGAGCATGGAGAAGATCGAGACCATCAACTTCCACGAGGTGAAGGAAGTGGCTGGCATCAAGTTCTGGTGTTACCACGCCGGTCACGTCCTCGGAGCTGCCATGTTCATGATCGAGATCGCTGGAGTAAAGGTCTGCACCTCGTCTCCACCCAGTTCTTCTTACATCATGGGTTTTTTTTTTGGCCCGTATTTGTTGACATTTAGTCAGTTTCTGCAATGTGTGGATTTTATGCTTTTCTCTGCTCATTTTCTCTGCTGTGTGTGTGTGTGTGTGTGTGTGTGTGTGTGTGTGTGTGTGTGTGTGTAGTTGTTGTACACAGGGGACTTCTCTCGTCAGGAGGACAGACATCTGATGGCAGCAGAGATCCCCAGCGTCAAACCAGACATCCTCATCACTGTGAGTGCGGCTGCTGAGATTCACTTAAATTTAAACTTTATTGAAACACCAAGTTGGAACTGACAGGACATGTCTGTCTGCGTGTCTGTCAGGAGTCCACCTACGGGACTCACATCCACGAGAAGCGTGAGGAGAGGGAGGCTCGTTTCTGTAACACCGTCCATGACATCGTGAACAGGGAGGGCCGCTGCCTGATCCCCGTCTTCGCTCTGGGTCGAGCCCAGGAGCTGCTGCTCATCCTGGGTGAGATGACCTGACGCTGTGGGCCTTTCTCAGTCTGCGCTCTGGTCTGATGGTGTGAGACCTGAGTACTGTCCCAAGTCAAAGCCTAAGACAAGAATGCTTCCTGAAGTGTTTTAAGTTCCACAGTGTCTAAACGAGCTGTGATGCTTTCAGTCAGTTTCTGTGGTCGTCCTGGAGAGAGCCGTCTGATCCCAGCTGTCCTTTGATTGGCTCAGATGTCTCTGTAGGGTTTTAAACTACTTATCTTCGGAGTTGCAAGTAGCTTGAGTTTGTACTTGCATACAGTAGTCGAGTGACTTTGCGCCCCTGACTGAGTGACCTCTGTGTGTGTTTGTGTAAATAAGATGAGTACTGGCAGAACCACCCAGAGCTCCACGACATCCCCATCTACTACGCTTCGTCTCTGGCCAGGAAGTGCATGGCCGTCTACCAGACCTACATCAACGCCATGAACGACAAGATCCGCAAGGCCATCAGCATCAACAACCCCTTCGTCTTCAAACACATCAGCAACCTCAAGGTCAGTGAGCGCGCTCCATAGGCCGTCCTGTCACTCGGAAGTCACAGGTTGGATCTCTGACAGCATTATGTGCGTTGTTTTTTGTGCCTTTCAGAGCATGGACCACTTTGACGACATCGGCCCCAGCGTGGTGATGGCGTCTCCCGGTATGATGCAGAGCGGTCTGTCCAGAGAGCTGTTTGAGAGCTGGTGCACCGACAAGAGGAACGGCGTCATCATTGCCGGATACTGTGTGGAGGGGACGCTCGCCAAGGTGGGTTCAAGAAAGGTTCAGACCTTTCACTCCGGTAAGTCGTGAATGGAGTGACAGGTGTAACTGGACGTGTTTGTGTGGCAGCACATCATGACGGAGCCTGATGAGATCACCACCATGTCCGGTCAGAAGCTCGCCCTGAAGATGTCTGTGGACTACATCTCCTTCTCTGCTCACACTGACTACCAGCAGACCAGCGAGTTCATCAGAGCACTCAAACCTCCTCACGTGGTAATCACATGACCCAGACGCACATTTAAAAAATGAAGTACTCTCTGATGGACAAACTCTGTAATGGAGACACGGCTTCTAAACTAATTTGACATTTCCTTTTACCTTTTTGTTGACATGAACACTGATGTTTGTTTTTGTGTCTCCAGATTCTGGTCCACGGCGAGCAGAACGAGATGGCCCGCCTGAAGGCAGCTCTGATCCGCGAGTACGAAGACAATGACGAGGTGGACATCGAAGTCCACAACCCGCGAAACACGGAGGCCGTCACCCTCAACTTCAGAGGAGAGAAACTGGCAAAGGTTGGTCTGAAGCTACAAAATACTGAAACTCTGTCAGATCAGTTTTATCGCTCTGCTGTCTCTCGGCTGTGAGGTGGTATTAACTCCCAGCATGCTCTGCTGCAGGTCATGGGCTCGCTGACTGACAGGAAGTGCGTTCAGGGTCAGAGGGTCTCTGGGATCCTCATCAAGAGAAACTTCAGCTATCACATCGTGACGCCCTCCGACCTCTCCAGTAAGTAACTGTGTGTGTGTGTGTGTGTGTGTGTGTGTGTGTGTGTGTGTGTGTGTGTGTGTGAGTGATTGAGAGTTACCGTGTTTTACATAAACTGGTACTTTCAGTGAGTATATCAACGATAAATCAGCAAAAACAAAAGAGCATTATTAGGACTTTAATGAACCAATGAACTGATCGTATTTAACCAGAGTGGAAGTGTGTTCTTGCTTGTTTTGCTGTGTCCCTGAACACATCCCTGTGTGTTGCGTTCAGGTGCTGTGGTTTTCCTCATGGTTTTGTGTTTTCTCGCTCTCTTTGTTCAGACTACACAGATCTGTCTATGGGCACAGTGACACAGTCTCAGGCCATCCCATACACCGGACCCATCTCTCTGCTGGTCAGCCAGCTGCGTAACCTCGCAGGTGGGTCAGCAGCTCATGACGCAGCACCTCACCTGACCTTTATAAACACAGTTCATCTCCTGCAGTGTTTGTGGTGTGTGACCTGCTGTGTGTTTGTGTGTTTTCAGGAGATGTGGAGCAGGTGGAGGGAGCGTCCAAGATCACCATCAGGATCTTTAAGAGCATCACTCTGGTTCATGAGGCCGGCATGGTGCTGCTGGAGGTCAGACTGTCTGAAAGGATCTTTGTCATTGTGATATCTGTAGTAACGAGAGTGTGTGAGTGCAGCCATGCTGAGACACAGTGATGCTTTGAGCTACATGCTAACACAATGCTAACGGGGACAGTGCTAACATGCTTATGTTAAGCAAGTATAAAGTTACAAGTGTTGAACTGAGCACTGTTTTTAACATCAGGCTTAAACTGAACTGAGATTTATTTGTGCGTCCGCAGTGGATCGCCAACCCGCTCAACGACATGTACGCTGATGTCGTCACTACGGTGGTCCTGGAGGTCCAGTCCAACCCCAACGCGCAGAAATGTCAGTAAACAAAATGTGAGACTTTTGAAAGCCTGAAAACCAGAAACAACTCTTTAATGTTTGATGTTTGTTTCAGTTTTTGAAGGGAAGAAAGAAGCGTTCGACGTGGAGGTGTTCGTCGAGAGACTGGAGCTCATGCTGCAGTAAGTACAGTTCACACATCATCACATCATCATTAACATGCTTTTGCTGACATACAGTGTGTCTATTGAAGAAGTGAAGGCAAAGCGATGAAAGCTGAAGAAGGAAGTGTCTACAGATTTCAAAATAAGAGCTTGTCCATCTGGTTATTGTGCAGTATGAGGAGATGAGGAGGTGCTGAGTTCTCAGTCTGAGACAGGAACAAACAAAGCAGCAGACCTTTTAACCTTTAATGTTTTCTGTTGCAGCGACATGTTTGGAGACGACTGCGTTAACTTTAAAGATGGAAAAAACTTGAGTGTGACCGTGGATGGAGTCACTGCGTTCATCGACCCAGAAACCAGAGTGAGTAGAAGATCTGAGCTGAGTGACACTTCCTGTTTGTGTCTTCTGTCTCTTCATTCGTCTGTTGGTGTAACTACAAACCAAACGTACAGCCTCAAATGTTCTTTACACCAGACTTATTCTTCAAATGACAAGATGTATCAATGAAGCTCAGGGTGAAAGTAAAAACTGACCCTTTGATGCTTCACCTGTGCGCTGACCTCTGACCTCTGCCGTCCTCCAGTCGGTGACGTGTCCAGAGGACGAGTCTCTGAGGGAGATGGTGGAGGTCGCCGTCCATCGGCTCTACGACGCGCTCAGCCCCACCTGTGATGTCACCAGCAGGGCGCCTGTCGTCAGTGACGTGGACAGTTCAGACATGAAAGATCCTTCTGTTTGCGTTCTTTAACAAAGACAAACTCTTTGTTTCACACCTGATTCCAAAGGAATCACTTTCAGGAGACGGACCAACGATCTTCGGCTGATTGTTTTTTGTACTGATTTATATGTAAGACGAGCGCCGCGGCAAAACTTAGTCCATCATGAGAAAAATAAACATCTGTCTCGTGAAAGTTTTAGAGGAGTCTGTTCCCTCTGAGATAAACCTGATCTGAGGCTCGATGTCTTCTCTCAGCTGTGATGATTGAAAACAAATTCAGGTTTTAGACAAAGATCAACGCTAACTTGGGCTGGTGACTATTTTCATTATCGGCCAATTTCGATTAATCGATTACTCATTTTAGCTTTAATACAAAGAGTATTAAGCATCAAAGTCTGTTTATTCATAAAAACATTAAATCTGAAATCATAACAGTGACTGAGATCAGTCAGCAGATCTCTCTTCATGATGAAAACTGCTATTATCTTTCTTTAGTTCCACTCTGACGACACCAGATGAAACCTCTCGCAAGACGTTCTTACCAATTATTCAACAATAGATTTATTTCTCATCAGCGTTCAGAAACAGAGCTTGATCTCATGAATACAGTCGGTAAAACATTTCACTTTGAAACAGCAGACTGACTGACAGGTAAACACGGCGACACGAAACACATGAAACAAACACATTGAGCTCAGACCTGAAAATGGATTAACACTCAACAAGAGAGAATATGGCACACGATCATCTGCACGAAACAACACACACATAAACATCAGTAAACTGAAGTGCACACACTCAACACATATCTTTAATACACAATATAAAAAATACTGACTGTAGTGCATTTGAATACCACAGAGGAAGAAGAAGGCACACACAGTTCTGACTGTTCTTTAAAAAATAAAAAGTTTTTGACAAGTTTGGCTTTCAGATGCAAAAATAAACTGACGCTTAATAAAAACAGTGGTACCAAAGTGTTCTCCCAGTGAAACAAACTGATTCGAAACAACAAAATCCGCTGTAAAAACCTCGGTTTTCTCACTGAGGTTTGGTTGAAAGCCCCTTTTGTGTCAGATTTAAACATTTGACTGGCGTTTATACCGAGGCGGTACAGTGGTATTCATCATAACAAAAATAAACAAGTCAACACTTGCCTGAAAGCACTAAGTCATTTTACTACAAACTTACACAAGCATTCAGAAAAATATGGAAGCCCAAATCAGCCAAAAAAAGAAACAAACGGATTAAATGTTAAGACTCCTCACAGTCAGTGATGGAAAATAACTAAGTGCATATACTCAAGTGCAGTTTTCATATATTTTGCTCGAGTATTTCCATTAAATATTACTTTATACTTCTACCCCAATACATTTCAAGGGGGAAAAAAATCTTACTTTTGTACTGTATTTACTGAACAATTATGATTTTTCATACAAAACATGACCAGATGTGAAATTCTACTGCAATGGGCTGTTCTGCAGTACTTTTCATACTTAAAGCAAGTTTTGTTGAAAATACTTCTGTAGTTTTACATTAGTAGAATTTGGTATATATACACCGAAAAAAAAAAAAAAAAAAAAAAGCCCATCATAATATCCTAAAGCCGAGGGTTACCTCATCAAA